>NC_042630.1:47946515-48228528 GCF_901001135.1 Rhinatrema bivittatum | reverse complement strand
CTATCTGGAACTCCATGCCGCCAGAATTAAGACTAGAGCCAAACACTGCAAACAAAAAAAAAACCCTGAAAACCTGGCTGTTTAAGCAAGCTTTCACATGACACCCACTCACACCGACTACCAAGACCTAATCTCAAATATGTCCCCAGCACCCTATGTATATAGTTATTGTCTCTCTCCTCGCTACCTTCTCTCCTATTTATCTTCATATTGCCATCTCCTATCCTGTTATCCCCTAACTACCTTATATCTTTGATCAACTTGGAAATTTCACTATGTTGCAATTCCTGTTCTTATGCCATTTACATGCATCAAGTTTTGAAAGTTCACTGTGTTGTAATTCCTGTTCTTATGCCAGTTACATGTATCAAGTTTCTCAGTCGTTGTAATGTAAACCGATGTGATGTGCAAACGAACATCGATATAGAAAAGCTATAAATAAATCAATACATAAATAAATCTTAAATAATTACAATTTTCAAAGGTTTTTCCAATCACACCCCCCCACCCCATCCAAAACCATTAAAAATGGCCAAAAGGCACAGCAGGAGGAGAAACATCCCCTACATCCTTCCACTTCTGAATAATGTACGGTCTCACTCCACTGCCCCTGAACAGACAGCTGGGGTTGCTTTTTACTGACAGCTGTCACTGAACCGACCAATACCTGTTCAGGACCGGGGAGAGAGCAGGTGATGGGGTGGGAATCAGCTGCTGTTAGCTCCCATTTGTTTTTTGTTTCTTTCTTTTTTTATGCTATATTTAGGGGGTCATTTTCTAAGTCTATCGCACGTGAAAAGTCCCTTTTCGCGTGTGATAGCTTGCCGGGGGCGGAGTCGGGATGGAGTCAGGGCGGACGCTGCGATGTCTTCGCTGGCGGCGACAAGGTAAGTTACGTTATCATCGCCAGTAGCACACCCAATAGCACCACCTTTCACGGTGGCGCTATTGAGTGCAAAGGCCGGTAGCGAGAACACTGCGGTGGTGCGATGGCTGCTGGCTTTCGCAGACCCGCCCCCCGTTTTCACGGGATTCACCATTCTGCATTAGAATGGTGAATCCAGGCCTTAGTGAGCTGGTGAGTGGCAAGATAGCATGGATAACACTGTCAGGGTACTTTTAGCTGAATGTATTAAGTGAGAGGCTTCTCCTTCTGAATAGTCGGCTACAGTTGTCTGGGTAACTTTAGACAACATCTTTGTAAGTGGAACTTCGGCCTTAAGCGCTCTCCCCAGACCCATTTTTCCACGTTGATGCTGCTGTGGTGATTGCCATGGTTAGATGTTCCTTCCTCAGCAGGAGACTGGACTTCCCTGGATTGGGAAGATTTGCATTTTCTTTAAACTCCATAAGAATATATATATCCATAGAAATGTTTCTATGTAGGTGGCATATAAGGTTGCAATATCACCTCAAACATCCCCTCCTTCCTCTTTTAGTTATGTTCGAGATAAGTTGAAGCGTATTTTTATGTCCTTCTGGAGTGGCTAAACTTGATTACTGTGCAAGAGTCTGTTCTGGACTCACATTAACAGAGGCCTATGTGCTAAGCACTTTTCCCATAGACACAACTTAGCAGAAAACCTTTGGTGCATCTGAGCTGTTCATCAGTACACAGAGCAGCAGAATTCAGTAAAGTTCAGTAGCATAAACAAAAGGAGAAGAAGGGAAGGAAAGGAAGGAAATCATAAATAAACATAACTATATCAATTAATATGGATAGAATAACATTAATGAAAACAGATTCCATATCAACTAAAATATTTTATTGTAATATCTAATATAATAATATATATTAGGAAATGTTCTAGGATTTAAGATTTATTAAGCACATAACAATTATGATTTGTATAACATCCTAATGATTTCAATGCTTACAATTTCAACTCCGGGACAGTGCAAAGCTAAATGGTATAAAAAAAATCCCAGTTATGCAACTGAATAAATCTTAAATCCTAGAAAATTTCCATCAATATACTGTATATTTATTGATAAAAAGTTTCTAGGATTTAAGATTTATTCAGTTGCATAACTGGGATTTTTTGTATAACATTTAGTAATTAGCATTGCACTGTCCAGGAGTTGAAACTTGTAAGCATTGGGCTTTGAACAGGATTAATACAGATGATATACAGACTAGAGAGATTCACATGCATAAGGTCCATTCTCTGAATTAGTCATTAAGGAGCCCTTTAAGACATTCAGCATCCAAGCCACCCTTATATTACAAGCTTCTGTTTGTAGCTGCAGCTAGAATTCCTTTCCCTGACTCCAAAGCCAGATATTACCTTCTACACAGAGAGGGTGATATTTATTTATTTATTTATTTATTTAATTAAAAGTTTTTATATACCGCACAATGGGTAAATATATATCCGTCTAGGCGGTTTACACGTGGTCAAAAACATACATAATTTAAAATACAAACAATTGTTAAAAGGTTAATTGAAAAAACATGCAGCAGTGATAGAGGGGGCAAAGTGAATGGTTAAATATGTGACTACATATCTGGTTACATCTAACACATAAAACATGTGTGTGTTTGTAGAACCTCCAGGGTGGCATTCTCTGAAATGCTTCCTGTTCCACGTGCAGGTCCCCAAAGGCAGGCAGAGCTCCAGAGTTTCAATGCGTGGGTGGGACGATGGAGCAGGGAAGAGGGATTCAGCTTTGTAAGGAACTGGGGAGATGTTTGGGGAAAGGGGAGACTTTTCCGAAAGAATGGGCTCCACCTTAATCAGAGTGGAACCAAGCTGCTGGCACTTTCAAAAAAGAGATAGAGCAGCTTTTAAACTAGAACAAGGAGAAAGCTGGCAGTCACTAAGCAGTGCATGTTTTAGAGAAATGTATCCTTGAAGGATACTAATGAAACAGGAGAGTTAGGGCATCCCAGAGAGGTTCCATTAAAAACAAACATAGTCCATTGCCAATATGTAAAACATCACCAAAGCTAATGATCTCCGAATTATCCCAAACAACTGAAAAGCAGGTTGTTAAAACAAACAAAAAGCACACTTTGAAATGTCTGTATGCCAATGCCAGAAGTCTAAGATAAGATGGGAGAGTTAGAGTATATAGCAGCAAATGATGAGATTGACATAATTGGCATCACAGAAACTTGGTGGAAAAAGGACAACCAATGGGACAGTGCTATAGCAGGATACAAATTATATCGCAATGATAGGAGGATCAACTTGGTGGGTGTGTGGCACTTTATGTTCGAGAGGGTATAGAGTCCAACAGGATAAAGATCATACAAGAGACTAAGGGGCGGATTTTAAAACCCCTGCTCGCCGCGCGCCTATTTTGCATAGGCCGCCGACACGTGCAGAGCCCCGGGATGCACGTAAGTCCTGGGGCTTCCTGTCGGGGGCATGGCGGGGGGCATGGCAGGATGAGGCGGCGTTTAGGGGGGGGGGTGCGGTGTTTAGGGGGCGGCGACATGGGCGTGGTTTCGGCCCGGGGGCGTACCGGGGGTATGGACGCGGCCTCCGAACAGCCCCCGGACCGGACCACGGAGCGGGGCAGCCGGCCGACGCGCGCAAAGTTACGCCTGCTTTCAACAGGCGTAACTTTTTATTATTATTATTTAACACTTTTTTATACCGACCTTCATAGTAATAACCATATCGGATCGGTTTACATAGAACAAGGGTATCTGAAGCAATAAATAAAATAGTAATTAACAAGAGAGGTGAATAAGGCAAAGTTACATTTAACAAGGAGTAAAAAACTTGGGAAGCTTAAAGCTGGAAGAAAGAAAGGCAGGAGGAATAATAACATAATACAAAAGGAATTAGGTTAGAGCATAAAGTGCTTTAACCTGTGATAGTCCTTCGTTCAAAAGGATAGTGGACCTCTATCCTCTATGTCCAGGAGAGATAAAATATGATTAGTGATTGTCTGGAGGGTCATCGAATGCTTGGTGAAATAGCCAACTCCAACCCTATCTAAACCCCCCCCCCCTTACCTTTGCCGACAAAGGTAAGGGGGGGGGGTTTAGATAGGACCGGAGGGGTGGGTTAGGTTGGGGAAGGGAGGGGAAGGTGGGGGGAGGGTGAAGGAAAGTTCCTCCGAGGCCGCTCCGAAATTGGAGCAGCCTCGGAGGGAACAGGCAGCGCGCGCTGGGCTCGGCGCGCACAGCTTGCACAAATGTGCACCCCCTTGCGCGCGCCGACCCCGGATTTTATAAGATATGCGCGGC
This sequence comes from Rhinatrema bivittatum, assembly GCF_901001135.1. NCBI lineage: Eukaryota > Metazoa > Chordata > Amphibia > Gymnophiona > Rhinatrematidae > Rhinatrema > Rhinatrema bivittatum. The sequence continues at coordinate 48,224,324 of NC_042630.1, read as the reverse complement.
TACGCATGTATCTTATAAAATCCAGCGTACTTTTGTTCACGCCTGCTGCGCAAACAAAAGTACGCGTTCGCGCAAATATTTAAAATCTGCCCCTAAATGCTCAGTAGAATCTATATGGGTAGAAATCTCATGTGTGTTGGGTAAGAGTATAGTGATAGGAGTATACTACCGTCCACTTGGACAAAATGGTCAGACAGATGATGAAATTCTAAGAGAAATCAGTGAAGGTAACCAATTTGGCAGTGCAATAATAATGGGAGACCCATATCCTTGTATCTGAAAGTTATAAAACAATTACTCACGCAGATGAGACTGGTTTTGACCATTGAGAAAACCGAGATTAGAGAAATCAGGGAAGCAAACCAATTTAGCAGTGCAATAATAATGGGAGATTTCAATTACCCACAAACAACGTCGCATAAATTATAATTTTTTAATTTTTTTAATGTGCATAGAGTTTATCTAGAACTGGACCATCATAACACCCTTGGTTATTTAGGCAGTAAGCCACACTTTTAACCTTACAGGGTCATGTTTAATCATCGGTCCATTAAATGTCTTTTTACTTCTTTAATTAAATATTCTCTTTTTTTCTTTTTCTCTTTTTTATAATTGATAAAATCTTTTGAAATCTTTTGCAGTATATTTAAAGACGGAATTGCCTTACTTGTGCGGAGCGCCGCTGCGCTTCCGACCTTTGTATCCTGTGCCGCTGCGCTATTATCTCCAGCGCTATCGTGCTTTGTAGGCAAAAATGCTCCTAGATTTTGTATTGAAGAGATGAACTTCCGATTGAATGTGCTCACACACTTTTTGAGCTCCTGCAGTCCGACGTACGTTTCGCGGTTTGCGCTGCTTCAGGGACTGATCGGAAAGTTGTAGGGTCTAGGCTTGAAAAAGTGCAAGGTTAATTCCCGCCGTAATTTAAATGCTGCTATCCAGTTCATATGGTATTTAATACCTATGGAGATGAACAGTATGACTAGTACCACACATGTATTTTTTGCACAAGTACTACTTAACATAAAAAGCACTTTTCCCAATGGATTACATTTGTTTCTTACCGCATTCAGCCGCCTGGTTTCTTGTTGGCGTTCTGCTGAGTTACATTTACTTCTTATCGCATTCAGCCACCTAGTCCTCTTGTCGGCATTCTGCTGAATTGCCGCGAGATTTGGCATGATTTTATAGGATCACCATACTGCACGGTAAGCTGTGTGTATTGATTTGACAGGTGTGGATTCACATAAAGTGAATCCACTCAATTTCTTTATTGAGACCACCAGGTGTCACTGTGTGCAGTTGAAAAATCCAACGCTGTTCACGTTGGTGTAGTTTCTTGACTCGATCTCCCTTTCTCCAGTGAGGGTGAATGACTTCTAAAATTGTCCATTTAATATCTGAAAAATTATGATTATGTTCTTTGAAATGTGCAACTAAAGGTTCTTCTAAACGGCCCGTGTTTGAGACAACATTTATGTTCCGTTAGTCTAATTCTGAAAGGACGTTTAGTCATGCCCACATAAATCAGTGGGCATGGGCAAATGATAGCATAAACCACAAAAGATGATCTGCATGATGTTTGAGGCAATACCACTACCTGACCTGAGGGTAATGTGATTGTTGTCTGTGGTGATTTCAAAGCGCAATGGGCGCAATTTACACAATCTGTAATGGGGTCCTGTATGTCTACTGATTCGTGAAAACTTGAATGGACCACCTGATCTTTTATATTTCTGCCTCGGGAATATGCTATCCGAATAGGTTCCTTAAATGCAGGATGGATTTCTTGAAGAATTGGCCAGTGCTCCGGATGGCTCTACTAATCATTGGGGTGGCCAATGTATGTCTCATCACTAGGGTCTGCTGGTTCGATTCCTCACGCTGTCTTGGCAAGAACATAAAATCCCGGTTGGAATAAAGGGCTCGACGGTAAGCTTTTTTAATGCTGGATAAAGGGTATCCTCGCTGCAAGAATCTATCTGCTAGGACTTGAGCCTGTTTCTTGAATTCAACATTATCCTGCTGCAATCGCCGGGGAGGGCCTGCGCGATCGGCGCCGAGCCCCACCGGGGGAAGGCCAGGTGACCACGCTCCCCGCCCGGTCGACCTCAGCACCGACAGCGCAGCCTTAGAAACTTTCTTAAAGCTGTAAGTGAAAGGGAAACGCGCCGAGACCCGCTAAACCCGCCTACCAGCCAGGGCCTCCAATCGGAGCTCGGCCTGCCGGGTTTTAAAGCTCAGCGCGGCTCAACCTCCTCCTCTTTGTTCCTGCTGCAATCGCCGGGGAGGGCCTGCGCGATCGGCGCCGAGCCCCACCGGGGGAAGGCCAGGTGACCACGCTCCCCGCCCGGTCGACCTCAGCGCCGACAGCACAGCCTTAGAAACTTTCTTAAAGCTGTAAGTGAAAGGGAACCGCGCCGAGACCCGCTAAACCCGCCTACCAGCCAGGGCCTCCAATCGGAGCTCGGCCTGCCGGGTTTTAAAACTCTGTGCTCACTGCGGCGCCGCGCGCCGGGCGTCGCGCGCACGAAGGAGCGCGACAAAGGGGCCTGCCCCTTTGTCGCGCCCCTTCGTCGTAGCCCCAAAGGAGCACCAACCCATGTTGCAAGGACTGACCGCAGATTAAGCCCAACATATACCGTGACCGACAACAAATCTCCAAAACCCGAAGGAATTCGCAACGGGTACCGCAACACACTCTGCCATACTCGACCTCATCTGCATCTCATCCCTCTTCTACTGGGGTTCGCGCGGTCGGCGCCACCCAATCGGGGTAAGAACCTTTTGCACCTAATCTGCCTACCAGCACATCAGCGCCAGACCTACCCCGACCACCCTGATACCTAATTTGACGATATCATTAACTGACTTAAACACCATAAAACAATTCACTCTGGATCGTACACTGCCTTTGAAGGCTTTTACTGTTGATCACCCTGCAGTTTATTAGTCTGCTCACCCTATGCAAAAGCGTCGCCACACTATTGACTCAGCTAACGCTGCCTTCGAATGTACCATGTTTCTGATTGCACCCAATAGTTCATTGTAACCCACCTGCCATATCTTAATTACCTTTGCTATTTACCTTCGCTACTTACTTTCCACCACTCCAGCTATCACTTCTGCCCCCCCCCCGTGTCTAAGTTTATTTAATCCACCCACCTTAAGTCCTCTCCTGCCTCTAGAATCATGTGTCTACTACTCCCCATCCCAAGACGGCACGCCCACTACTACGTAAACCCCCTACAATACCACCCCCCCCACCTAACCCGCGCAAATCCCTCATACCTATCACGACCCACCCCTTTCTCACAATTCCTAGGCCTAACAACCTTAGCCATTACCCTCTTCAATGCCCAATCCATCCAAACAAAGGACCTATACTAAATGACCTGCTTACAGACGACAATCCCGACCTATGTGCCATCACCGAATCCTGGTTAAAAAACACTGACCAGGTTTTCCTTAACCAGCTCCCACAAAGACGTACGACCTCCTCTCCATCCCAAGACCTAAAAAGAGAGGCGGGGGTCTACTCTTGGCAGCCAAAAAAAGACTCAGCCTCAACTCCAAACCATCCAACCCCCGCCCAAACTAGAAATTGCGCTATTTACATCCAAATCCCTGCAAATCTGCCTAGTCTAGTCTAATAATAATGTCTACGCCCCCCCAGGCCTAATTGAACAAGATCCCTCACCTATCACGGAATATCTCACTGTCAACATCAAAACAACCTTCCTACCATTATTCTAGGGGATTTCAATCTCCATGTGGATGCCCACCCAGCCACCCCCGCCTGCGAGATCCTACTGGACACCCTCAAAGCCCTGGGCTTCAATCAAATCATCACCGAACCCACGCACAAAGCAGGCCACACACTCGACCTAATCTTTGTGAATTCTAAAATAACCATAGCCACCCCCCCTGTAATTACCCCAGTACCCTGGTCCGACCATTTTCTCATCAATACAACCCTTGAAACCAAATCCCCCACACACTTCCACACAAAAACACCGTAAAACTATCTCCTTCCGTAAACACTGTAGTACAGAAGAGCTCACCCTAGCTTCGACAATATAAATAACAACATCGACCTCACCAACCCAGACACTGCACTTTACTCCTGGAACAATCTTACAACGACCATAGCCAACGAAATTTGCCCCATCATCTACAAAGAAATACCCATTGCACAACTTGAGAAAAGAAAACCATGGTTCTCCACTGACTTAAAAACAATGAAACAAGAACTAAGAGCTAAAGAACGCGCCTGGCGCAAACAACCATCCGCTACGCTTAAAGCTACCTACAGTAACACCTTACACGCATACCGTCATGCAATTACCCAAGCCAAGCGTGATTTCCACGCAGCTAAGATCCATGACTACCAATTTAATGCAAATGTCTTATTCACATATGTCTCAGAACTCACCACTTCAAACACACCCACCCTCAACGAAACCATCTCTAACAAAAGATGCGAAGAACTAGCTCTCTACTTCAAGAACAAAATCGACAATATCCTCATTCGCTTCCCTGCCAACACCACCCCCCTCGCCCCCATCCCCAATGACAAAAAGATCACCCTTAGTGCATTTGACCTCACCACTAACATAGAAGTAGAAGCCATCCTTCAAAAGATGAAACCCGCCACACACCCCTCAGACACCGTTCCCTCAAAAATCCTCCTCTCTATTACCCCCGCCATCACCAAACCTATTAAGGACATAATCAACTGCTCCATTACTGCAGGCAGTGTCCCAAACCCACTCAAACTGGCCATAGTCAAACCCCTCCTAAAGAAGCCTACCCTTGACCCCCAGACCCTGCCAATTACCGACCGATTTCCAATCTTCCTTTCTTATCCAAAGTCCTAGAAAAGGTTATTAACAAACAACTGACGGACTTTTTAGAAGACCACAATGTCCTCCACACTCAACAGTTCGGCTTTCGTAAAGCCCGAAGTACCGAAACCTTACTACTGGCCATGACAGACACCATGCTTAAAGGTATGGATCATGGAAACTCGTACCTACTCGCCCTATTAGACATCTCAGCTGCCTACGATACAGTCAACCATCAAATACTAATGACCCCGCCTAGCAGAAATAGGCATCGCCGGCACAGCCCTCTCATGGCTCTCCTCCTACCTCACTCACAGAGAATACCTAGTAAAAATCGACAAACACGAATCCTCACGCATACCTATCACACAAGGTGTACCCCAAGGTTCATCCCTATCCTCCACCCTCTTTAATATTTACCTCCTACCCCTATGCCACCTCCTCCCGACCTAGGCCTGAATTTCTTCCTTATGCAGATGACGTGCAGATTCTCATCCCGTTTCAAGGGTCCACTAGCGAACCCTTGCAACGCTGGGAATCTAGCCTCGCCACCATAAGCACATTTTTATCTGATCTCCATCTAGCTCTAAATACCTCAAAAACAGAACTACTCATCATCTCCAATCAACCAGAACGCTTCACTCTCCCCATGCGACAGAACACTCCTCAAAAGACAACCACAACCCTCCCTCAGGCCCAGTTTGTAAGAGACCTGGGCGTCTTTATAGATCAGCACCTAAGTTTTAAACCCCACATCAAAACCCTTCTTAAGGGGGGTTTCTATAAACTTAACATCCTAAAAAAACTCAAACCCCTCCTCCACACCCATGATTTCCGCACAGTCGTACAGACCACCATGCTCGCGAAATTAGACTATTGTAACTCCCTGCTACTAGGACTCCCCAACACCACCATCAAACCCCTCCAGATTCTACAAAACTCCATGGCTAGAATCATAACCGGTACGCGTAAAAGGGACCACATCACCCCCATACTAAAAGACCTACATTGGTTGCCCATCTCCTTCCGCTCACAATACAAAACCCTCACCATCCTTCACAACACCCTACATAAACACAACCACAACTGGCTCGATGAAATGCCTCGCTACCGCTCCTCCAACCGCCCCACAAGAACAACCCACACAGGCACTCTCCACATCCCAGCCCTCAAAACAGCACACTCAACCCACACCAGAGGGAGAGCCTTCTCCGTCGCTGGCCCCACCCTCTGGAACTCCCTCCCCACCTTCCTACGCCAAGAGACATCCTTTCACAACTTTAAGAAAGGAGTCAAAACATGGCTATTCCGACAGGCCTACCCTGACACAAACCAAACTTAATATCTCCGCACCTTAGCCCCCCCTCTGCACGACCTGACACCCTGCGCCCCCCCCCCAGGCCCCCCCCCGCCCGACCTTTCACCCTCTCTCTCAGCCCGCCTGATCCCCTCCCCTCCTCCCCTGGCCACCTCCCTTTATCCTCGACACCCAGCCACCTCCCTACCCCCCCCCCTTTTTTTCCCCTTTTCCCCTGCCCTCCACACCCCCTACTTACCCTTGAAGAAACCCTTCCCAGTAATTACCTCCTGTTTCAATTGTTCCTTATTCCTATTTAATCAAATGTTTCCTGTACATTAGGCATCTGTACATAGCATTCCTCTTTTCCGCTTTATTCCCTCCCTTTTACCTCTGTTATCTATACCTCTCCCCCCTTCCCCCCTTATCCCCCTTTCCCACCCACCTCCTACCCTTCCCTTTCTCCCCCCCCCTACCCCCTCAATTCTCTATTCCTTGGTTCCATTTATTGTTTATTTTGTTGTATTTGGTTTTGGGTTTGTTTTTGCTCTTGCGTTAGTTTTTTCATACTGTTTTATTGTCATTTTGTTATACTGTATCTCCCACCTGAGTTCATTGTAAACCGGCATGATGTGCTTCACGAATGTCGGTAGATAAAAGTTAATAATAAAATAAAATAAATAAATAAATATCCGTGCATATTCGTCTTATGCGCATGAATTGGCCTACAGGTAAGTTCAACTTGAACGTGGCAGGGTGAAAACTGTCAAATCCTAAAAGATTATTGCGGTCACTTGGTTTGCGATACAGAGTGGTGGTTACTGAATCTTCGTTTTTAGTTATAAGGATATCTAAATATGATATATGTTGATGATGGAAATTTATAGTGAATTTTAGGCATGAATTCCGTGAATTGAGCCAAGCTTGAAATTCCAATAGGGATGTTTGCGATCCTTCCCACGTCATCTATATATCTTTTCCAATGCTTCAAGGATGATGACCATGGGTTCTGTTGTATATATTGGTCTTCAAAGGCTGATACAAATAAATTTGCGACATCTGGTGCCATGGCGGCTCCCATAGCCGTTCCCCGAATTTGTAGATAAAATTTGTCCTGAAAAGAGAAGTAGTTGTGACTCAACGTTAGATGCAATAGTTCAATAATATAAGATGTTGGTATCCGTTGAGGATATGGGCGTTTTTTTAGGACCGTGGATATTACAGTAAGCAATTCCTCTTGCGGGATTACTGTATATAGCGACTCGATATCCATGGTGACTAGCAAACTTTGATCAGATAAAGTAACTGTGGAAAAGAATTGAAACATATGAGATGTGTCTTTAATGTATGAAGATGATTGTGACACGAATGGTTGTAGTAATTTGTCCAGAAAAATGGAAATGGGTTCCAAAACGGATTCTTTTGCCGAGACAATTTTAGAAGTCATTCACCCTCACTGGAGAAAGGAGATCGAGTCAAGAACTACACCAACGTGAACAGCGTTGGATTTTTCAACTGCGCACAGTGACACCTGGTGGTCTCAATAAAGAAATTGAGTGGATTCACTTTATGTGAATCCACACCTGTCAAATCAATACACACAGGTGCAGTATGGTGATCCTATAAAATCATGCCAAATCTCGCGGCAATTCAGCAGAACGCCGACAAGAGGACTAGGCGGCTGAATGCGATAAGAAGTAAATGTAACTCAGAAGAACGCCAACAAGATAACCAGGCGGCTGAATGCGGTAAGAAACAAATGTAATCCATTGGGAAAAGTGCTTTTTATGTTAAGTAGTACTTGTGCAAAAAATACATGTGTGGTACTAGTCATACTGTTCATCTCCATAGGTATTAAATACCATATGAACTGGATAGCAGCATTTAAATTACGGCGGGAATTAACCTTGCACTTTTTCAAGCCTAGACCCTACAACTTTCCGATCAGTCCCTGAAGCAGCGCAAACCGCGAAACGTACGTTGGGACTGCAGGAGCTCTAAAAAGTGTGTGAGCACATTCAATCGGAAGTTCATCTCTTCAATACAAAATCTAGGAGCATTTTTGCCTACAAAGCACGATAGCGCTGGAGATAATAGCGCAGCGGCACAGGATACAAAGGTCGGAAGCGCAGCGGCGCTCCGCACAAGTAAGGCAATTCCGTCTTTAAATATACTGCAAAAGATTTCAAAAGATTTATTCAATTATAAAAAAGAGAACAAGAAAAAAGAGAATATTTAATTAAAGAAGTAAAAAGACATTTAATGGACCGATGATTAAACATGACCCTGTAAGGTTAAAAGTGTGGCTTACTGCCTAAATAACCAAGGGTGTTATGATGGTCCACTGTTCTAGATAAACTCTATGCACATTAAAAAATTAAAAAATTATAATTTATGCGACGTTTGTTGTGAGACAAGTGTAGTTCGTTGCACTTAATTAACTGTTTTCATATAGTAGATTTCAATTACCCCAATATTGTCTGGGTAAATGTAACATCAGGACTTGCTAGAGACATAAAGTTCCTGGATATAATAAATGATTGCTTCATGGAGCAATTGGTTCAGGAACCAACAAGAGAGGGAGCTATTTTAGATGTAATTCTTAGTGGAACTCAGGATTTGGTGAGAGAGGTAACAGTGGTGGTGCCACTTGGCAACAGTGATCATAACATGATCGAATTTAAACTAATAACTGATGGCTCTATCGAATGACGGTATATAAAACTCAATAAATAAATAAATAAATGGAAGGGGGACAATAAGTAAATCTGCAGCTCTAACACTAAACTTTCAAAAGGGAAACTTTGATAAAATGAGGAAAATAGAAAAAAACTGAAAGGTGCAATTGTAAAGGTTAAAGCATTCAACAGGCTTGGATATTGTTTAAAAATATAATCCTATGGGCGCAGTCCATATGTATTCCACGCATTAAGAAAGGTGGAAGGAAGGCAAAATGATTACCATCATGGTTAAAGGTAAGGTGAAAAAGGCTATTTTAGCCAAAAAAATCATCCTTCAAAAATTGGAAGAAGGATCCATCTGAAGAAAATAGGATTAAAACATAAGCATTGTCAAGTTAAATTGTAAACATTGATAAGACAGGTGAAGAGAGAATTTGAAATGAAGTGGTCCATAGAGGCAAAAACTAATAATGAAACCTTTTTAAAATATATTCAAAACAAGAAACCTGTGAGGGAGTCGGTTGGACCATTAGATGACCGAGGGTTTAAAAGGGCTCTTAGGGAAGACAAGGCAATTGTAGAAAGACTAAGTGAATTCTTTGCTTCTGTGTTTACTAATGAGGATGTTGGGGAGATACCAGTTCCGGAGATGGTTTTCAGGGGTGATGACTCAGACGAGCTGAACGAAATCACTGTGAACCTGGAAGATGTAGTAAAATCCACCTGGACCGGATAGTATGCATCCCACGGTACTGAAGGAAGTAAAAAATGAAATTTATGCTCTATTAGTTAAAATTTGTAACCTATCATTAAAATCATCCATTGTATCTGAAGACTAGAGGGTGGCCAATGTAACTCCCAATATTTAAAAAAGGCTCCAGTGAGCCTAACCTCAGTGCCGAGAAAAATAGTGGAAACTATTCTCAAGATCAAAATCGTAGTGCATATAGAAAGACATGATTTAATGGAACACAGTCAACACGGAAAGTCTGGCCTAACAAATCTGCTTCATTTTTTGAAGGGCTTAATAAACATGTAGATAAAGGTGAACCGGAAGATGCAGTGTATTTGGATTTTCAATAGGCGTTGACAAAGTCCCTCATGAGAAGCTTCTAAGAAAACTAAAAAGTCATGGGATAGGAGGCGATGTCCTTTCTTGGATTACAAATTGGTTAAAAGACAGGAAACAGATGGCAGGATTAAATGGTCAATTTTCTCAGTGGAAAAGGATAAACAGTGGAGTGCCTCAGGGATCAGTACTTGGACCAGTGCTTTTCAATATATATATAAATGCTCTGGAAAGGAATACGATGAGTGATGTTATCAAATTTGCAGATGATACAAAATTATTCAGAGTAGTTAAATCACAAGCAGACTGTGATACATTACAAGAGGACCTTGCAAGACTGGAAGATTGGGCATCCAAATGGCAGATGAAATTTAATGTGGACAAGTGCAAGTGTTGCATATAGGGAAAAATAAACCATGCTGTAGTTACAAGATGTTAGGTTCCATATTAGGAGCTACCATCCAGGTAAAAGATCTAGGCATCATAGTGGATAATACTTTAAAATTGTTGGCTCAGTGTGCTTCAGCAGTCAGAAAAGCAAACAGAATGTTAGGAATTATTAGGAAGGGAATGGTTAATAAAATGAAAAGGTCATAATGCCTCTATATTGCTCCATGGTGAGATCACACCTTGAATACTGTGTACAATTCTGGTCGCTGCATCTCAATAAATATATAGTTGCGATGGAGAAGGTACAGAGAAAGGCAACCAAAATGATAAAGGAGATGGAACAGCTCCCCTATAAGGAAAGGCTGAAGAGGTTAGGGCTGTTCAGCTTGGAGAAGAGACAGCTGAGGGGGGATATGATAGAGGTCTTTAAGATCATGAGAGATCTTGAATGAGTAGATGTGACTCGGTTATTTACACATTCAAATAATAGAAGGACTAGGGGGCATTCATGAAGTTTAGCAAGTAGCACATAAGACTACAGACAAATCTGAAATTATTCAAAACTAATTTGAAAACCTGGCTTTTTAAACAAGCATTTTATAAAGATAAAGAAAAGGAGAAAAATAGTTGAGTGATAAGGATGCACCAAGCTAGAAATTTTTAGTAACCTACATAAGCACATTAATGTTAAAATCAAACGGCCTAATTTGTTCCTAACAATCAGGTTTAACTTACAGATCTAGTTTATTATTTTAAATTGTTACCGTACTATGATGGCACACGAGTAATTTGTAATTATACCACCCATATTTCTCTTTATTGTGCCCTTCTGTAAACTGTTGTGATGGTATTTAACTTAATGACGGTATAGAAATTTTTTTTAAATAAATAAATAAATAAATTTAAGACGAATCAGAGAAAATTCTTTTTCACTCAAAGCACAATAAAGCTCTGGAATTTGTTGCCAGAAGATGTGGTTAGTGCAGTTAGTGTAGCTGGGTTCAAAAAAGGATTGAATAAGTTCTTGGAGGAAAGTCCATTAACGGCTATTAATCAAGTTTACTTAGGGTATAGCCACTGCTATTAATTGCATCAGTAGCATGGGATCTTCTTAGTGTTTGGATAATTGCCAGGTTGTTGTGGCCTGGTTTGGCCTCTGTTGGAAACAGGATGCTGGACTTGATGTACCCTTAGTCTGACCCAGCATGGCAATTTCTTATGTTCTTAGGTCGATATTCAGCTGCATAAGTGCCTACATTCAAACTTACCTTAACCAGATAAGTTAGACCTGCTGAATAGGAAATCTAAAGTTACCTGCATAAGATTTACCTGACTAGCTAGCGATTTATTCAGGGATATTGAGCTGGGTGCCTAGCTGTGCTGATGAATATCCATGGTAAGCTAGTCATTCAGCCGGGTAATTTACTAGCCATTCAGCTTTGAACATCCAGCAGCAGGAATCTTCACACATCCTTAGCTGGATAGCACTGGTTTTCATGCTAACTGGATACATTTGTTAACCCTCACCCTTACTCCTGTTTCACTCCAACCTGGCTACTTTTTCCAAGCTAAATGCATGCACAGCAAATTTATAAGGACAGGTTATAACTGGACATGGCAGAGAGGAAAGATGAAAAAGGAAATATTATCTGGTAGGAGATAAGCTACTATAAACTAATTTAATCCACACAAATCTATTGAATATTGAAATCCCCCTCCTGAAAAATTTATTGACAATCCCACAATGGACTTGCTTTAGATCATCTGATATTAGATTATGGAATTTGTTCTCAGAGCATTATTATAGGACTATTGGATTTGGGGCATTTAAGTCCGTTTCCTGAAAAATGTTCCAAATTCATTCAGCTAAGCACTTGCATGTGACAGGATCAGCTGCACAGAGTCTGGAAAATTAAATGTAAAGATCCTAATCCCAGGAAATTGCTCTATATGATTCCAGACTCCCGTGCTCTGTATGAATCCTCTCTTCCATGTGCTTTCCAGATTGACAGGAAACAGCCCCTCCATCCCAGCAGCAACAGAACTGGCAGGATAAAGGTTCTGGGACATACATGATTACAAAGCTAATGAGAATTTCCATAAACTTTACAGACTGACAGGAAACAGCACCTCCATCCCAGCAGCAACAGAACTGGCAGGATAAGGTTCTGGGACATACAGGATTACAAAGCTAATGAGAATTCCATAAACTTTCCAGATTGACAGGAATCTGCACCTCCATCCCAGCAGCAACAGAACTGGCAGGGTAAGGTTCTGGGACATACAGGATTACAAAGCTAATGAGAATTTCCATAAACTTTCCAAGATTGACAGGAATCTGCACCTCCATCCCAGCAGCAAACAGAACTGGCAGGATAAAGGTTCTCGCACATACAGGATTACAAAGATAATGAGAATTTCCGTAAGTTTGCTGTTAAGGCAGCCCTGAAAGATTCAGAGTCCTTGCTTTCTATGCCATCAGTTACTGTATCTGAATGACAGCTGGAATACATTGTACTTCAGGAAATGTTTTTTATTTGAAAGTTAAGTATAATCTTACAATAAACACTGGTCCTGATTTAGAAATCTGGAAATGTGTTCTCTTAAGTGTCATGACCTTTTTTATAAGTATAAAACCAGTTTATATACTTAGGGTTAGAGTGGCAGAGTGGTTGCAAGATGGCCCACAATTGACCCAATGAGCCTTTGACAGAATGTCCTGCCTATTTTTGGAGTTTAGAAATACATAGTGTGAGCCACTTTTCCTTCCCCACTGTATTTTTTAATCTCCTCATTAACTCCGCACATTTTAGCACAGGTTCACTGGCTCAGTTGTGAACCGTCATGGATCATAGTTAAGATTCTGCAAATCTAATCTTATACATTCTTATTACTAATGAGATGATAGTGTAAACTTATGAACTTCCACCTAAACCATAATAAAACATCATCCTTCAGGGTTATAGATACACCAAAGACATGAATAATATGACAAAAGATCCTTTGCAAACTGTTCCTGCAGATGCATCATATTAGAGAACATTAGTACTAAAGTCAGGAAGGTTGGATCTCTTCACTTACTTTTTTGGTCAATGATTCCGGCATCTCTGGCATGAATAACCTGACAGTTAGGAAGGTTTAAACTGTTTGATACATCCATTTGGGATATAATCTCTGGACACACAGACCTTGTTACTTCTTTTCTAAATGTTAAGTCTAAGTTTGTACATATAATAACTCCTGTTGTGGTGTCCCAGAGTGACAAAGCAGTGTCCTTAGCCAAGGGAATGCTAGGATGCAAAGACATAATCATACCCTGAAGGAAAAAAGAAGTAACATTGCCTCTGAACAGGTCACTAGTGCAGCCTCATTTGGAATATTCTGTCCCATCCTGGGGGTAATATCTCTGAAAGGATACAAACAGGATAATACTGTCAACCCAATATATATTATACATTATATACATATATATATATATGTATATATGGATGAGGCAAGTCCATTTGGCAAGTCTTGGGGGGGACGACTCCTGACCCCCCCCTAAGAGTTGCCAAATGTCCCTGGTGGTCCAGCGGGGGTCTTGGAGCAATCTCCTGCACTCGCGCCATCGGCTGCCAGTATTCAAAATGGTGCCGATAGCCTTTGCCCTTACTATGTCACAGGGGCTACCGGTGCCTTTGGTCGGCCCTGTCACATGGTAGGAGCACAAGATGGCACCGTCCGTCCATTGCTCCTTCCATGTGACAGGGGCCAACCAATAGTAACGGTAGCCCTGTCACATGGTAAGGGCAAAGGGCCACCGGCGCCATTTTGTTTCCTGGCAAGCCGACGGTCCGAGAATGGGAGATCGCTCCCGGGACCCCTGCTGGACCACCACGGATTTTAGGCAAGTTTTTGGGAGTCCAGAAGGTGGAGGGGATGTAATAAACTAAATTGTAAAGATTGGGGTGGGTTTTTTCGTTTTTGAAGAAAATCGCCGAACAAAAAAAAAAACGAAGTTTTCCACAGGTTGCCCAGGCTGAAGCCCAAGCCGACATGCAAAAACTAAACATATCTCTAGTGATGAGCGCTATCCCATTCACTCCGCGTCAGATGCATGTTAAATAGGCGCTAAACCCCCTATGCATTAGGGGTGGATTAGCGCCTATTTTAACCCGTGTCCAACTGCAGGTTATACAGTGAGCACAGCTGAGCGCACTGTATTGCATCGGCCCCTTTGGTAGGTGAGCATAAAAAATCCCCTCTTTAGTTCAGAATTACCACTCGTCTGTTCCCTTATGTCAAATGACAATTTCAATCTAAGGAATTCTTTGATTTTGTAAAAAATATTTTTGATAATAGGTTCAGATGCTAATAAATACATTTTAAATAAAATGTTTTTAACAGTGGATTCATGGAGATTAAGAAAGCCTATCTGTGTTTCTCCAGGGAAAACATGACCACCAATTTCTCAATTTACAAATTAAATTGTCCTTCTTCAGTCAGAATGCACCTAGGCACAGAAGGTTTAGGGTGGTGGTCACAGTGCTGGATTTATGCCTCATTGTGTTTCTGCTTTCAGATCATTAAACAGTGTTTTGCCGCTAATGAGCTGAAAGATGAAATTACCCACTACAAAAGAAGAACCTATCCCCTGGGTTTATACTCTCTATCTTACCTTTGTTTATCTGCTTTTTAGCTAGGCTTCATTTCTTCCTCCTCTAATTAAATAACATCTCATGACTCCTTCAGGGAATTACTAAGACTTGATTGTGTCTATGGGTAAATAACTCAGAAATTGAGTCCTTAATTATTGAAAATGTTCCAAACCCATTTGATCATCATTTATTTATTTCATAACATTTATATAAACATAAATGTACATTCATAGTCTTTCAACAATCAAGTGTGCTTTATTAATAATAATAATAATAATAATAATAATAATAATAATAAGGCCCAAAGCGGTGACCATGGCTTAAACCTGAGCATGACATTGGTGTCTGGGAGGAAGTACAGACTGAATCTGCGGCCTTAGTGGAGACCCCCGAAAAAAAAAACCAAAAAAAAAAAAAACTTAACTGATCTATCGGGTATCCATAGAAGACTGGGTCCCAATGCAGGGGACTTGGCCAGGCCCAAACCCGACACCGCAACTTGACCTGAAGACTAGGTCATGATGCCTGGGCCTTGGCCCAGGGTCAGGCCCAGGCATTGATGTCCAGGCCTGGGAGCTCCAAGGGCATTTGTCTTCCTTCTTTGGCGCTTCATTGCCAAATGTCGGGCCTCTGGTTTGGGTCGCAGCATCAGGCCTTGGTCTAGGCCAAGGCCCTGGTGTCATGTCCTGGCCTCTGGGTAGGATCATGGTGTTGAGCCTAGGCTCGATCCTGATGCCATGACCCAGCCCAGGCATCAGAACCAAGCCTCTGGGCTGGGTCATGGCATCATGTCTTGGTCCAGGCCTAGGTCCTAGAATCGAGACCTGGCACCCGAGTCGAGTCATATTATTGGGTCTGGGTCTGGGCCAAGGACACATCATTGGGATTCGGCCTCCAGGTTGGGTCATAGCATTGGGCCTAGGCTCGGGCCCTGGCTTAGTTTGAGGCCCAGCCATTCGGGACCCAGCCTTTGGGTCGGGTTGCGGTATTAGGCCTGGGTCCGGGCCCTGGCCTATGCCAAGGCCCTCATGTCAGGACCTGGTCTCCTGGCCAGGCCACTGTGTCAGGCCTAGGTTTGGGCTCTGGCCTAGCCTGAGGCATCAGCCTTGAGTAGGCTGAAGCCGTGGTGACCTACTGTGGCCTTGGCCTATGCAAATCTGAGACTTCGGTCCAGTCCTACCAGCTGATACCCACCAGACCGTGTAAGTGGGGGTGGGGTGATCCTGGACCTGCTATTTTCTGTGGGGTATGGGAAGGAGGCCTAGTTGTCATTTTTTGACTGTATTGGGTTTTTTTTGTTTTTTAATTGCTGGATTCATTTTTTTTCATATGAAACAAATGAATCAATCCTCAAACCAAAATTTGTGAGAAAAAAACCTCCCAAAATTGAACCGAAAAATGAATTTTTTTTCCTTGCACATCCCTACAGAGAAGTGCAGCAAAAAGATTAATGAGGGTGGATCAGCTACCTAATGAAGAAATGTTAAACAGGTTAGGATAAAGCACACCTAGCCAGTCAATTTGTCAGGATTGCCCAATATATATGATAGATTTTCATACATTGAGAGCCAGCATATGCAAATCTATCTCATGCATATTCAATACGCATGTCCTGAAAACCTGACAGGTTAGGTGTGCCTCCAGAAGAGGGTTGGGAAATCCTCGGTTATGGCTGTACAGCTTGGAGAAGAGGCCACTGAGTGGGAATATGAATGTGGTTTATAAAATCATGACAGGATGGTACATGTAAATAGGGTACAGTTGTTTGCCCTTTTAGAATCTAAATATGTACACCCTGGAGGAAAGGAGGAGCAGAGGTGATATGATACAGACTTTCAGATACTTGAAAGGTGTTAATGATCAAAAGACAACGACAAACCTTTTCCGAAGGAAAAAAATCAGCAGAACCAGGGGTCACGATTTGAAGCTCCAGGGAGGAAGATTCAGAACCAATATCAGGAAGTATTTCTTCACGGAGAGGGTGGTGGATGCCTGGAATGCCCTTCCGGAGGATGTGGGGAAGACCAGAACTGTGAAGGACTTCAAAGGGGCGTGGGATAAACACTGTGGATCCATAAAGTCAAGAGGCTGCCAATGAAGAGTGGGTGACTCGCCAGAATGATGGCTACTGCCTGGAGTCAATCCCTTATTAAATAAACATACACAGGCTTACTGTGACGCCAACATCGCCTCTAAGCTTCAACAGCAAGAGGAAATGTGGAAAAAAGGATTCACACTCACAAAGAGGGGAGTAGCTGGCTTGTTACGGCGGTTACTACCCCAAATCAAATAAGCCTGATACTTCACTTTCAATGCATATACAGCATAGTTTCTCTGATTCAACGGCAGGGGAGAAGAAAAGAGAGTTCGCACTCACAAAGCGGGGAGTAGCTGGCTTGTTACGGCGGTTACTACCCCAAACCAAATGTGCCTGATACTTCACTTTCGATGCACATCCAGCATGGCTCTCTGCTTCAACGGCATGGGAGAAGACTTATACTTCACACATATCCAGCATAGCTCCCTGCTTCAACGGCAGGGGAGAAGAAAAACAACCAATAAGGGCTAATAACATAGTCTGGGTAAAACAAATAAGCATGGGTGCAGCTTGCTTATGCGGCGGCTACTACCCCTAACTAATCAAGCTAGATATTTCACTTGGATGCAGCTCCATCACTGCTCTCTACATTAAAGGTGGGGGTGGAAGGGAAATAGAACCAAGAGCTAAGAGAAACAGATAAGTATGAGAGAAAAAATGTGTGAAGCTTGCTGGGCAGACTAGATGGGCCATTTGGTCTTCTTCTGCCGTCATTTCTATGTTTCTATGTTTCTATGTTTCTGTTTCTATAAGACTAACGGGCACTGCATGAAACTTCCAGGTAGCACATTTAAAACAAATTGGAGAAAGTATTACTTTTTTTCCACTCAATGCATCATCATGCTGTGGAACTTTTTGCCAGAGGCTTGTGCTCAAGGCGTAATATAACAACATAGTAAAAGCAGAAGAAGACATAAGTGATCCATCCAGTCTGGCCAGCAGGTTGTTTAGGGTATTAATTACTGCTCCATGCAGGTTACAACAGGTTACTCCTTTTCTTCATTTGCATCCTTCAGCCAATATGGATCCTCTCTATTTATCCAAACAAAATGAGGAAAAATGCCAACAATATTTTTTCACATTCACTCTACCCCACTCAAAAACCTCTACACAATATTTAAACTGCATCTATACCGCATCAGCAAGCCTGACGACATGCTTCCCTGTTCATTTATCAATGGAAGCCGTCCGGTCTTTTAATCATCTGCGGTGCAAAGTCATTTGCAATATTATTTTCCTATTCTTTTTAGATATATGTTTTCCAAATTTTTATATAAATTTTTTGTAAATCCCAAAACTTCAGCAACACAGCAAAAGGTATCAGCTAGACACCCGGCCAATGTTTCGGTAGATAGCTTCTTCAGGAGCTGATGATATTCAAACTTCCCGCCATAATTTAAAGGGTGCTTGACTTCAACAATTCGCGCTGACATTCAATATGCGCTGTTATAAACATCCTATATCAACAGAAAACCTAAATCAGTATCAGATAACATAATCTTATCATTTATCTGATGGTGGTCGAGCATACTCCAACCTTCTTCAGGACGACTCTCGTCTCGACTAACTTGAATTCCACAGGAACAGAAACCATCTTGCTGCCCGCTGTCAACTTAAAAAGAGCAGGGCAGCCAATCAGCACCGAGGAGCAGGTACCCACTTTAGCATATACCCCAAAGTGCAAAGAGAGAGCTTCCTGCAGCAGCACGGAAGCGGAAGAGTAGCGTAGACAAGAACGGATCTTGGGGAGCTAGCACAGGATTAAATGCAGAACAAGAACTGAATGTTTTTCTGTAATACATGATGGAGACGCTGACGTCTAGTAGGTACCTGGGGAGGAGCAATGGTGGGAGGCTGCACCATAGCCATTCCGGGGACACCAGAGAGGTTGGCTTGTAGACACGGCGGTAGCCATATTGCCCAGGTAAGCTGGAGGAGCCATGAATAAGGTGAGGCAAACGGGGCGAAGCCGTCGAGACCGACGGACACAGCAATTATTCCACAGCCATGTGAACATTCAATAAAGTGGGATGGGAAAGGGGCAGTATTCCACATATATTTAGGTCATGAGCCAGCCCCTCTCCCTGCCATTTTAAAAGCAGTCACATGTCTCACCCATCACATCTTATTTATTGGAAAATTGCTTGTGATGGTGTTTGTGTGTGCATGAATGTGGAGGTTAGATGTGAGATTCTAGTTATAGCATAGGTTGAGAGGTCAGTGATGAACATGCAAGACCACAGAGTAGGTTAAATTAGAAATGTTTGAGTAGGAAACAGAGATTTTATGGGTCTATATCTAGCTTTATGCCTCCCTCATTCTAAGGTGTACCTAGTAATTACGGGGCAGGCTTGTCCTTTTTCTACAACTGGGATGGTTGGTTTACAACTGGTGAAATCTGGCCACTTTAAATATTTTATAAAAAGAATGTGACCTCAAAGAAGAAGTACAATAGCCACCATCTAAATCAGACTTCAAAATTGAGGTTAGTGGTGTAAACAAAAGTTGACAACTGTAACTCTCTCCTCCTTGGCCTTCCCAAAGCTACCCTTCTCCCACTACAAATGCCTCAAAATGCAGCTGCACGCATACTCACCAATACATGCAGATCTGAACATATTACACCTACCCTGAAAGAATTACATTGACTCCCCATTACTGAACGAATTAAATACAAAACATTATCCATTATATATAAAACCTTACATACCGAAAATATGCACTGGCTTAATAACACCTTATACTTCCACAAACCTATCAGACCACCTAGACCTAAACATGCTGCCACCTTACACATGCCATCCCACAAAACTGCACTCCTAGCATCGACCAGAGAGTGAGCTCTGTCCATAGCAGGGCCAACAATATGGAACACCATGCCGCCTGATCTACTTCAGGAACTATGCACAAGAAAATTCAAACAAAGACTAAAAACATGGCTGTTCATACCAGCCTTCTCCTGATTCACCACCCCCTACTTTGGTCACTCTTTATGGTTACCTGATTGCAATACCCTATGTTTTCCAATTTCTTACCAATACTATCCTCTTAAAATGTTATACTATTATTACATTTAAGCAACCTAATTGTCAACTTGTTTTGTTCACCAATTTTCTCCTCTCCTCCTATACTCTCCGGGGTAGATTTCAAAGGCATATGCGTGTACCCCCTGAAAAACCTATCCCAAACCCCCCCTGCGCGCGCCGAGCCTATTTTGCATAGGCTCGGCGGCGTGCACAAGCCCCGGGATGCATGTAAGTCCCGGGGCTTGCATGAATGGGCGTGTCGGGGCGTGTCGGGGGCATGCCCGGAGTGATGCAGCGTTTTGGGGGCGTGTCGCGCGTGATGCAACATTTTGGGGGCGGGGCCGCGGGCGTGGTTTCGGCCCGGTGCATTCCGGGGGCGTGGCCGCGCCCTCCGGAACAGCCCCCGGGTCGGGTGATGGCGCGCCAGCAGCCCGCTGGCACGCCATCACCCGACCCGGCAGGCGTAAATCCATGGATAAAGGTAGGGGGGGAGGGTTAGATAGGGCCGGGGGGGGGGGGGTGGGGGGGGGAAGGGAGGGGAAGGTGAGGGGAGGGCGAAAGAAAGTTCCCACCGAGGCTGCTCCGATTTCAGAGCGGCCTCGGAGGGAACGGGGTAAGGTTGCACGGCTCGGCGCGCGCAGGCTGCCCAAAATCGGCAGCCTTGCGTACGCCGATCCAGGATTTTAATGGATACGTGCGGCTACGCGCGTATCTATTGAAATCCCGCATACTCTTGTTCGCCTAGGGGCGGATTTTCAGAGCCCTGCTCGCGTAAATCCGCCCAAAACCGGGCGGATTTACGCGAGCAGGGACCTGCGCGCCGGGAAGCCTATTTTACATAGGCCTCCCGGCGCGCGCAGAGCCCCGGGACTCGCGTAAGTCCCGGGGTTCTCCGAGGGGGGCGTGTCGGGGGCGGGCCCGGTCGTCGCGGCGTTTCGGGGGCGTGTCGGCAGCGTTTTGGGGGCGGGTACGGGGGCGTGGCTACGGCCCGGGGCGGTCCGGGGGCATGGCCGCGCCCTCCGTACCCGCCCCCAGGTCGCGGCCCGGCGTGCAGGAGGCCCGCTGGCGCGCGGGGGATTTACG
This sequence comes from Rhinatrema bivittatum, assembly GCF_901001135.1. NCBI lineage: Eukaryota > Metazoa > Chordata > Amphibia > Gymnophiona > Rhinatrematidae > Rhinatrema > Rhinatrema bivittatum. The sequence continues at coordinate 48,203,196 of NC_042630.1, read as the reverse complement.
CCTCCCAGAGGGAGGCGTAAATCCCCGACAAAGGTAAGGGGGGGGTTTAGACAGGGCCGGGCGGGTGGGTTAGGTAGGGGAAGGGAGGGGAAGGTGAGGGGAGGGCAAAGGAAAGTTCCCTCCAAGGCCGCTCCGATTTCGGAGCGGCCTTGGAGGGAACGAGGGTAGGCAGCGCAGCTCGGCGCGCGCCGGCTATACAAAATCAATAGCCTTGCGCGCGCCGATCCAGGATTTTAGTGGATACGCGCGGCTCCGCGCGTATCTACTAAAATCAGGCGTACTTTTGCTTGAGTCTGATGCGCAAGCAAAAGTAGGCCTATTCGCGCTTTTTGAAAATCTACCCCCTAGTGCCCGAACAAAAGTACGTGCTCGCCCAAATTTAGAAAATCTAACCCCTCCAATTGCATGTTATCTAAATGCTACTTCAATATGCCATTTTCCAGTTAGTTTATCACTTAGCTTTATTTAGCGAACGCTTTGTACCTACTTCGCTATAACTCCCTAATCTCAATTCCCTGTATTTATACAACTTTTCTACCAACTGTAAGTTATTTCCCAAATTGTTATACAAGTGTTATATTTAACAACCTAGTTTTCTTCTAGCTTCTAGTTTATCAATCTCTTTGTTCTTTAATTTTTGACAATTGTATAGCTCTGTTGCTAAGTTATGTTAAATGGAACCGATGTGATGTTTTTCTAAATGAATGTCGGTATACAAACTACGTAAATAAATAAAATAAAATAAATAAAAACAAGTGTGGGACACATCATAAATTTTGAAGCCTCAATGGACCTTGTAGGATTTTTTTCTTCTATGGCTAACTCATTACAGAAAATACGAAGGAGAATAAATTCTGCACAGCATAAATATCACAAAGATAATAAGTGCAGAGCAATTTATTGATCCAAGCAGATATTTTATTAGATTTTTTGTTTCATACGGCAACTTCACTGTTATCAGATTTACATTCAAATCTTGAGTGGGTCCCCAACATGGATCCTGTGTTTCATCATAAGACTGAGTCAAGAGGGACAACAAATAAAGGTAACAAATCTGTTAATTAAATACAAGAAAGTGTTTCTTTAGAAAAGTGAGACCATACAAAAATGAGTAAAAGCTGATATAATACATTAAACATAACGTACCTATATCCGTGGTCATGCAGGTTTATAGGGAGCGCATAGATAGAGAAAACAAAGTAGACTTTAAACGCTGTCAACATGGCACAAAAACTGCCAACTAATCAATGTAGCCAATGAGGTCATACCAAAGAGACTCAATTAAAGTAACTCCACTCAATCTCATTTTTCAGGCCACATGGGGACAAACAGTTCAAAATATATATCCATTTCTGCTCTTTCCGGATAAGAATTTTAGAAAAATTACCCCCACGGGGGTGTGAGTCTGTGATAACCAATGGTTAACTAGAGGGGCATCCTCACGTTGGTTTTTAATATTTGAACGCTGTTCTATTATGCATGTTTTAATCATACCTGTAGTTTTGTCAACATACAGTTTTTGACAGTGGCAAATAATCACATAAATCACACCTGAGGAAGAACAGTTAGAAATGCTGCATAAGTGAAAAACCATTTTAGAGGTAAGATGTGTGAAAGAGGAAATTGATAAAAGAGAAAGGCACACTGAACAATAACCACAAGGTTTATGGGTTCCCAATGAATGGACCAAGAGATCGCGAAGATTCCTTCCACGGCGAAAAGTGAACCGGAGAGAACTGTTGAAAGAATCATGTAACAAAAGTGACGACCAAAAATGGCGAATAATGTTGCTAATCATACAACTATGATTAGAAAAAGGTAAAATAGTGTGTCCTCTCTCTTTATAAATTTCCTCTTTCACACATCCTATCTCTAAAGTGGTTTTTCACTTCCCTCATTCCCACCAGGATGCTCCAATTTAGGATAGACCTGGGAAGGAACTTCCCTACCCCTTAATCTATCCTTCCTACCCCTTCCCCTTACTTCCCACCCACTAGCCCTATCCTAACCCCCCAAAAAAGTTATCTCACCTTCTGCACCTGCTCAAAGCAGGCACAGGTTGTATGCACCAGTGGCCTGCCGGCACACAATCCCCCGGCAAAGCAGCAAAAGGCTGCTGTGCCGGGGGGCCTCTAGCCCTGCCCCTTTCCCGAAGCCCCGGGACTGAAAGTTTCCCGGGGCTTTACGCACATGGCCAGGCCTTTTTAAAATAGGCCCAGCGTGCATAGGGCTTTTAAAATCCGGCCGTAAGGGTTTAATTCAGTAGTTTTTGATGCAGAGAATCTGGATGTTAAGGGATCTCAGAATGAGATTAAGGCATAGGCCATCCAGTGGAAGGCTGGTGCCATCTTAAAATGGCGCCAGCCATCCAGTGCTCCTACCATGTGACAGGGGCCGGCCAATGGCATGGTACCCTGTCACATGGAAAGGGCAAAGGGCCATCGGCACCATTTTTATTAGTGGCAGCCAATGACCCGAGACCGGGAGATAGCTCCCAGGGTCCACTGGACCACCAGATAATTTTAAAACATTTTTTGGGGGGGTCGGGAGGGTGGTGGAAGCTAAGGGAGCGGTTTTTGAAGGGTCGAGGTGGGTTTTTTGTTTATCGGCCGACAGCCCGAGAGCGAGGAGAATGTCTCCCGGACCCCCGCTGGACCACCAGGTAATTTTAAAACATTTTTTGGGGGGTCGGGAGGGTGGTGGAGGCTAAGGGAGCAGTTTTAAAGGGTCAGGGTGGGTTTTTAGGTTGTGTTCTAACTCCCGTTAGTGTGCACTAACCCGATAAACAATTTTTTCACGATAAATCGGTGGAATTTCTATTATATCGAACTCTTTAACGATTAATGACGATTTAAAAAATATTGGATGATATTTTAAATGTCAAAAAAACGATTCAGATCCCTAGTGCCAATATTAAGTGCTATCTGGATAAACTTATCTGGGTAAGCCTGGTCATGTTGGAGAATTGTTCTAAAGTTATCTGGATAACTTTATTCAGGTATTTTCCACTTTAGCTGGGTATATTTGGCAGAACACATAATCAGTTATATTCTGCTATATATTTGAGTAAAGTTATTTAGAAATATTTATCTGGAAATGTTCCTGTTATGGGATTTACTGAATATGAACCTCTAAATGTTTAGATATCTGAGTACCAAATAATGTGTGTGTTTTATGAGTTACTTGTTCAATTAGTACTTGACAATATATCTCTAAAGATGTGGCAGATATAGGCGCTGTCTTTATCCATTTTGTGAGGAAATGTTCCTGTGTAGGTAACAGAGAGAGAAATTAAGGAGTAGAAAGGACAATTAAGGAATTCCTGTGAAAGTAAAGAAAAATAGATGTAGTCTTTCTGCACAGTCAGTGGATATATATTTTAAAAATCTATATCCCCCACATATCCAAGGTTCCCTGGCTGGGAACCAATATAACATACACATAAACCTAACAAATCAAATTAAAACCATTAACATGGGTAATGTATGTAAAAAAAAAAAAAAGAGGGAGGTATTAAGCTTTCCAGATATGGGAGCCTATGGAATATAACTTGTGGAAAAACCAATTGTAGTTTCTGGATCACCTAAAAACTATTAATAGGCATTTAAAAAAATCCACATAAGAAGCAATGCAAAGATTTTAGTGTGCTTATGGTAAATAATTCAGAAATTCCATGCATGGGAACCTGAAATACATTGTCTAAGTAGTATGAAATATGCCACTTACCGAAATGTTACCCAGAGTGAGCATATACAACATACATATTAGCATGCTGGGTTTATTTTTGTTCTTGACTTTCCTGTTGATGTACTATGCAATAGAGAGATGTGAATCGTGTGCCCGATCGTCTTAATGATCAAAAATCGTCTGGCAGGAGAAGAAAATCGTGTTTGGCACGATTTTTTAGTAAAAAAATTGTTTTTTTTCCGATTAGTGCGCACTAACAGAAAATGATACAATTTGACACTTTTCAGGTCAGTTAGGTCAGTTTAGGAAGGAATATGGTATTCCTATTGGCTGCCCTCTTATTTATTCATGTTACCAAGGTTTCCCACTGACAATATATAGGGGATGGGAAATGGAAACAGTTGGTAGCTTGACAAAAAAAGTAATGTGATCAGTCAATGTGACTAGAACTTGTGCCTATCCCTGATACCGGGAGTGTTGTGATCTTCCTGCATGCAGTGCCATATCCCTGATACCGAGAGTGTTGTGATCTTCCTGCACACAGTGCCCTAACCCTGATACCGGGAGTGTTGTGATCTTCCTGCACGCAGTGGCCCTAACCCTGATACCGGGGGGGTGTTGTGATCTTCCTGCACGCAGTGCCCTATCCCTGATACCGGGGGTGTTGTGATCTTCCTGCACACAGTGCCCTAACCCTGATACCGGGAGTGTTGGTGATCTTCCTGCACGCAGTGCCCTAACCATGATACCGATGGTGTTGTTGATCTTCCTGCACCACAGTGCCCTAACCCTGATACTTGGGAGTGTTGTGATCTTCCTGCACGCAGTGCCATATCCCTGATACCAGGAGTGTTGTGATCTTCCTGCACACAGTGCCATAACTCTGATACCAGGACTGTTGTGATCTTCCTGCACGCAGTGCCCTATCCCTGATACCGGGAGTGTTGTGATCTTCCTGCACGCAGTGCAAACCCTGATACCGGGAGTGTTGTGATCTTCTTGCACACAGTGCCCTAACCCTGATACTGGGAGTGTTGTGATCTTCCTGCACGCAGTGCCCTATCCCTGATACTGGGCATGTTGTTGATCTTCCTGCACACAGTGCCCTATCCTGGTTACCGGGGGTATTGTGATCTTCCTGCACACTGTGCCCTATCCCTGATACTGGGAGTATTGTGATCTTCCAGCACACACTAGTGCCCTAACCCTGATACTGGGAGTGTTGTGATCTTCCTGCACTCAGTGCCCTAACCCTGATACCGGAGTGTTGTGATCTTCCTGCATGCAGTGCCCTATCCCTGATACCTGGGGTGTTGTGATCTTCCTGCACTCAGTGCCCTATCCCTGATACCGGGAGTGTTGTGATCTTCCTGCACATAGTGCCCTAACCCTGATACAGGGAGAGTTGTGATCTTCCTCCACGCAGTGCCCTATCCCTGCACTGAGTGCAGGAAAATCACAACACCTCCGGTATCAGGGTTAGGGCACTGCGTGCAGGAAGATCACAACACTCCTAGTATCAGGGTTAGGGCACTGTGTGCAGGAAGATCACACACTCCCGGTATCAGGGTTAGGGCACTGCATGCAGGAAGATCACAACACTCCCGGTATCAGGGTTAGGGCACCTCATGCAGGAAGATCACAACACTCCCAGTATCATGGTTAGGGCACTGAGTGCAGGAAGATCACAACACTCCCGGTATCAGGGTTAAGGCACTGTGTGCAGGAAGATAACAACACCCCTGGTATCAGGGATAGGGCACTGCATGCAGGAATATCACAACACCCCTGGTATCAGGGTTAGGTCACTGCATGTAGGAAGATCACAACACTCCCGGTATCAGGGTTAGGGCACTGTGTGCAGGAAGATCACAACACTCCCAGTATCAGGGATACGGCACTGCATGCAGGAAGGTCACAACACTCCCGGTATCAGGGATAGGGCACAAGTTTCTAGTCACATTGACTGATCACATTACTTTTTTTGTCAAGCTACCAACTGTTTCCATTCCCAACCCCCATATATTGTCAGTGGGAACCTTGGTAACATGAATAAATAAGAGGGCAGCCAATAGGAATACATATTCCTTCCTAAACTGACCTTAACTGACCTGAAAAGTGTCAAATTGTATCATTTTCTGTTAGTGCGCACTAACTCCCGGTTAGTGCGCACTAACCCGATTAACAATTTTTAAACAATAAATCGTTAGAATTCCTATTGTATCGTGGTCTTTGATGATTTAAGATGATATTAAAGTTATCAGATGATAATTTTAATCATTGAAAAACAATTCACATCCCTAATATGCAATGGTGAACCTTGCTAAATTGAGTTATACTTTAAAATCAGTTTTAGTGTGATGATTCATGCTATGTTTCATTTTAACATTCCTAGTTTTACTTTTGTTCCACAAAAAAGAAGTTTCAGCATGTTTACTTTCTCTTTATTAGTTTTCATACAAAATTGATATTAATGAGTGATGCCAATTTTAGGGGGCACTCCTGGCACATTTTTAGGGCAACATTGGAAACCTATGAATGTTGTCCTCCAGTAAAAATCTGCTGCCTTTAGAAAATGCAGGTGCAAAGACTGTACCTAATTTTTATCTTGGTGCCTAATAGGCATTTTTCAATCAGGTGATTTATCCAGGGGGTAAAATAAAATACTGATAGACTGTGCAGCTGGTTGAAATTTGTCCTTGAAACATTAGGGATGATTTGGACAGGAACAAACCCCTATCATTGTATCTGTGTGATATCTGCATACGGTTCTGTTGAAAATCCACTCCTCAGTTTGTGTTTTTATTATATTTATGTTATTTTTTCTAAAATATATTTATTTGGATGTAGCTCAAGTTGAGTTAATGTTGTACCAGTTCTTATCTATATTTCAGTTCAATGTTCTTTACCCTCCTGAAGCCTCTAAATGGATAGACAGTTTATAAATTGAAGCAATAACTAAAGGTGTTTAAGAATGTAAGAATAGAAATATCTCCATGCTGTGCCAAATCAAAGGTCCATCAAGCCCAGCATCTTATTTACAACAGTGCTCAAGGTATGGACGCATCATAAAACAATTCAGAAGAAATATGACATTTATAGTTTTGTTCTCATTTCCATTCAGAATAATTCCTAGCAGTCTATTGCTTTTTTAACCTCTGCCCCACACTGAGCTGAGGATTTCTATCAGCATTGTCCACAATGGACCTTACTATGTTCCTCATTAGGTCCTGCTTTCCATCTTTAAGGATTACTCTTTGGTTTTAATTGCCTCTTTCACAGCATCATTTAGTCAACATGGGAGATGCTTGTTCTTCTTTTGACATTTCTTGATTTATGGAATGCTTTTTATATGAGCTTCCAAGATAGTAATTTTAAAGCAGTTCAAATGCCCCATGCAGATTTTTAACCTTTGTGAATGTTCCTTTTATTTTTTTCTACCTAGTCCCTCATCTTTAAAGTCATAGGCAACTACAGTGGTTTTATTATTTCCCTCCAGTGATTATATAAAAATGTGTCTGCATTATGTCACTATTTCCAAGCAGTTCCATCACCCTTTGTACCAGATCCTGCATTCTGCTGAGAACTGTATCCTCTCATTAATTGTATGAAAAATGGCTCCATGAAGCAGTCATTTATGGCATATCAGATTATAACCTCCATGTCATGCCCTGATGAGACATTTACCCAATCTATACTGGGGGAATTGGAATCTTACATTATAATAGTGTTTCCAGATCTTAACCCATCAAATCTCTGATAAAATGTCATAATCTGTTTCATTACCATGGCCAGGGGGAGGGACAGCAGTTAACCCACTGCTAAACTCATCCCCATCACACATGGAATTTATATTCATAGAGTTTCCAAGGAACAATCTGTTTCCTGTAGAATCTGTATGCTACTCGACTGTATGGAATCCTTAACATATAGGACAATGCCACCACCGCTTCTATCTGCTCTGCCATTTTTATATATGTTATACACTGCTATCACCATGTCCTGTCAGTTGTTCTCCTTTCACCAAGTTTCAGGGAAGCTTATTATATGTATTTCTCTATATATTTCTCTGAATATTTATTTATTTTATTTTATTTAAAAGTACTTGTTATCCATGCCCTCCAATGTTCGAGGCATTTTTGTTACAATTGGGCTGGTGAACACCACCTGCAGGGGTGACTCAGGATAGGGAGGCAGGAATCTCAGTAAAGTCTCTGATAATGGCTGGAGAGGAATCTCTAGTGCTGGCTGTGTGGAGTCTGTAGAGCTGGGTGCTGGCTGGAAAGGAAGCTCTAATGCTGGGAGCTGGTTTGAAGGAGTCAGGTGCTGGCTTGAATGGGGTCTCTGATACTGGATGCTGGCTGGAATGAGTCTCTGGAACAAGGTGTGTGGGGGTAAGGTGAGCTTTGGAAAACACTGGAGCAGAATGGGGGTACATGTGGATGTGAGTGCCAGCAAGCATGGGCTGAACACTGGAACTGGGTGCAGGTATGGGTGGAATCCGGACAACGTGCAGGTAAGTGTGAGACTGACTGTAGGCATGTGTGAACTGGACTGAGGGAACCAAGACAGCAGGACAGACAATGACTGGACTAGACAAAACCAAGACAAGACTTACGCTGAACAGAAAACACAAACACCCGAAGGCAGCAAGGCAAGGAGCCAGGACCTGGAGCCTGAAGGCAGCAAGGCAAGGAGCCAGGACAGGGAGCCCAAAGGCAACAAGGCAAGGAGCCAGGACAGGGAGCCCAAAGGCAACAAGGCAAGGAGCCAGGACAGGGAGCTCAAAGGCAACAAGGCAAGGAGCAAGGACAGGGAGCTCAAAGGCAACAAGGCAAGGAGCCAGGACAGGGAGCTCAAAGGCAACAAGGCAAGGAGCCAGGACAGGGAGCTCAAAGGCAACAAGGCAAGGAGCCAGGACAGGGAGCTCAAAGGCAACAAGGCAGAACAAGAAGGGCAGAGCCCCAGACCATGGAAGAAGACAGGAGCGCAACTCCCGAAGGCACACTGAAGGAAACAGGAGGCTAGAGCAGGGAGCCCAAAGGAACTCGATGCCAAAGCACTGAGGCATTGGCTAGGCGAGGTTATATAGGAAGTCCAGGTCATGGAAGAGATATATAGGCCAGACTGGGCCAACCAAGAGAGCATGCTCTTGAGGTACCTCTGGTAGTAAGCAGGCTGCACAGCAGCCATAGTTGTAACACTATCCCCCTCTTTAAGGCCTCCTCCTCCTCCTGGATCCCAACTCTGCAGGGGGTACAGAATGATGGAGGATGCTAAGGATTGGTGTAGACAGCTCTCTTTCATAAAATTATCCTGCTGGAAATGGGTGCCTCTTGCAGGGTAAAGGTGTCCAAAATTTGTTAAGGACTGGTGGAATTAATTTAAGTTCACGTAGGAACTGTTGAACCCCCTAAGAGACTGGGTCAGGTCCCTCTTGGGGCAGTGTACCAAGTTCAGACCCCTCCAGGGGTGACGTGGCAGGCAAAAACCCCTCCTGGGTGGAAAAACAGTCTTAAACCCCTCCTGGGACCATGTGGCAAATTCAACCCTCTCCTAGGGTGGTGAAGCAATCTCAAACCCTATCTGGGGTGGGGGGGGCAGGGTCAAACCCCTCCGGAGATGATGCGGTAGGCTCAAACCCCTCCTGGGGCGGCATGACAGACTCAAACCCTTCCTGGGGTGGTGCAGCAGGCTCAAACCCCTCCTGGGGTGACGCGGCAAGCTCAAACCCCTCCTGGGGAGACATGGCAAGCTCAAACCCCTCCGGAGCTGATATGGCAGGTTCACTCCCCTCCTAGGATAGCGATGCAGGCTCAAACCCCTCCTTGGGCGACACAACTAATTCAACCCCTTCCCAGGGTGGCAGAGCAGTTCCAAATCCCTATTGGAGTGATGTGGCAGGTTCTAACCCCTCCTGGGGTAACGTGGCAAACTCAAACCCCTCCTGGGGCAGCAAGGCAGGTTCAAATCACTCCTGGGGCAGCAAGGCAGGTTCATATGGTAGGATACTGAAGCCTGTTGTTGATTGTTCACAAGTTGTAGGATTAGTTATGATAGTGTGGAAGGAGGATAAAGACCGGACTGCTGAGGACTTGGTGAATAGAGACAGACTCTTGAACCCCAGATCATGGTTCCCTGGTTCTGATGTGTGGGTTTGCAGATTAGTGAAAGCACAGGCAGCTCTGGAACATCTTGGGAAGCAGCTCGTTAGTCGTGACTGACCTGCAGCTGTGGGAGGCAGAGCTCTGCTTGGCTTAATTAGTTCTCTCTGCATTAGAAAATCTTGTTTCTGAGGCCATAGCATGGAAGTCACAGGAGCATTCCTGACCAGGTGAGTTCTAGGTCTGGGAGATAACTTGATTTTTTGTGAGAGGTTTTCTTCAAGGTTTCATGAGAAGATGTGCTGGGATTCTTTATCCACAAACTGCCAATAATAACTACATTATTAGCTTGGCCAGGAGCAGAACACAGGCTAATTGAACAGGCTGATGTTTCTTGTGAAACAGCTGGTCCATTAGCTGTGCAACAGAGGGAGGCAAGGTTTACCTGGGGGTAATAGGCTAGAGATACAGGAGCATTTCCACCATACTGGTCTAGGACTGTCGCAATTTAAACATTCTTGGTAGACTGAAACATTCTTTCTTTGACAGTTACTGCATGGCCAGTGTTCCTGATCTGAAAGCTGACAGGCTAGACAGTTTTGATAACTTGGATAGTTCAGGATTTGGCAAGAAGCACAGGTAAAAAAGCATGGAGACTCAGAAGTATTGTGGGCAGTGGGAAAAAAAAGTTGACTCACCGAATGGGTACATAGTCCTGTGTCTCTCTCTGGAGGTGGATGGCTTTGGCATTCTGTTATGGTTGGGCGATAGCCCGATGTGATGAACACTACCTGCAGGGGTGACTCAGGATAGGGAGACAGTAAAGTCTCTGATAATGGCTGGAGAGGAATCTCTAGTGCTGGCTGTGTGGAGTCTGTAGAGCTGGGTGCTGGCTGGAAAGGAGGCTCTGGTACCGGATGCTGTCTGGAATGAGTTTCTGGAACAAGGTGCATGGGGGTAAGGGTGAGCTTTGGAAACACTGGAGCAGAATGGGAGTACATGTGGATGTGAGTGACAGTAAGCGTGAGCTGAACATTGGAACTGGGTGCAGGTATGGGTGGAATCAGGACAGCGTGCAGGTAAGTGTGAGACTGACTGTAGGTATGTGTAAACTGGACTGAGGGAACCAAGACAGCAGGACAGACAATGACTGGACTAGACAAAACCAAGAGAAGACTTACACTGAACAGAAAACACAAATGCCCGAAGGCAGCAAGGCAAAGAGGCGGGACAGGGAGCCCGAAGGCAACAAGCCAGAGCCCCAGACCATGGAACAAGACAGGAGCACAACACCTAAAGGCACACTGAAGGAAACAGGAGGCTAGAGCAGGGAGCCCAAAGGAACTCGATGCCAAAGCACTGATGCATTGGCTAGGCGAGGTTATATAGGAAGTCCAGGTCATGGAGCAGATATGTAGGCCTGACTGGGCCAGCCAAGAGAGCATGCTCATGAGGGACCTCTGGTGGTAAGAAGGCTGCACAGCAGCCATAGACATAACAGTTTTATAGTAAAAAATATTTTTAAATAAAATAAAAAATAAAATATTTTATTCCACATATAATGGCACATGCTAACTGGAACTCAATACATATATTGAAAGATTAGCATTCTAGAATTACACATAAAATATAAAAACATATTACTCCCTCCAGACCTTCGCCTTGAATCCTGCCATAATACATTCAAAAAGAAACTAAAGACTTGGTTCTTCACACAAGCTTTCCCGGAGAACTAAGAGCAGGATGAGCTAATACTATATCAGTTTAGCCTTTGACCAGACCCACTTGTTGTCCATAGTCCTTGAAGAGCTCATCATTGAATCTTAATCAACCCCGATTGTTTACTGTAATCTCCCCTAATCTCCTCTAATCTTTATGTTATCTGTTAAAATGTTAAATGTATTTATAATGTAATTTAAAATGTTATTTGTTATAATGTAAGCCGCCCACGTGGCGATAGTTTTTATTTCACTGTACACCGGTGTGATATGTATTTTATACAGGAACGTCGGTTTATAAAAACTAAAAATAAATAAATAAATAAATTACAATAAAAAATATTATGTTCATATCTTCATCTAGTGCCATCTTCTGGCCTTTGCATATAGACAAGTAAATAAATGCTCCTCAGTAACTGTCAGCTTCCCCTCTGATCCACTTTTGCAATTAGTTGGACAAACCCCAATGTTGTACATTTTCACCTTTTCACTGGCTCTTTTGTATGGGCAAATCATTTACCCTGACAAAGAGCCGTGGTGCTGAGGGAAACATTTCCTCTGAAGTAGATCCTCAAGAGCTGAGTTATGTGTTATTCATTTCAAGGTACTGAAAGTTCCAAGCCAGTGGCTATGGCTTTCACCTTTTTCCATTCTGTCTTTCCTTTCTTTATTTTCTCTGTTCCTTATCAGATTCCCCTCTGATGCATTGAGGACTAATTTAAGGTTTGTGTATACTGTTATTTTCCTTCATTTCTATTTTATTATCTGCATTTCTGTTTCAGGTGGCTTTGGACTTTAATGATAGAGAAGGGAATGTGCATTTGTTTCAAAAAAGTAGTGAATGAGGCCAATTTCAGTTTCTTCCAAATGTTCCTGCTCTAAAAATACCCCACAGATTGGGCATATTTTCATATTTGTGGCCAAGCTTTGAAACCTGCTGGGCACTGGATTCTGCCTGAGGTTGGGGGCAGGGCCAGAATCAGGTCCAGGATCAGGGCTGGGGCCAGGCTTGTTCAGAGCAGGCCCCAGGGCTGGGTCAGCTTTGGTACTGGGCTGATTCTGGGCAGCCCTGACACCAGTTTTACTGGTTTTTGGATGGAGACTGAGGCTCAAAGGAGCCTGGTGAGGCCAATTTTTGTTTTATTCAGTTCAGGGGGTTTTTTTTGTTTGTTTTGTTTTATGGGTTTATTTTGTTTATTTTTTGTTTGTTTTATTTGCCAAATCAACCCTTCCCCCCAAAAAAAAAACCAAAACAAAACAATTAACCAACCAAAAAATGAAACATTTCTGGAATCCACTTAGCATGACAGAGTGATCATAAGCAGAATATAAAGTGTTAAATAAATGTTTTACATAAATAAAGATATACAACAAAAAAATGAGGGATGTATATCCCTACTTTGGATTAGTTAAAAAAAATGAAAAGAAAATAGAAATGAACCACATCCTTTTCCCCAATTTACTGAAATAATAGTCTAGAAATGGAGAATGTGCTAGAAGTAAAATATAGTATCTGTAAGTCAGGCAGATAAAGGACCAACGATCCTCATGCAATTCACTGGGGACTATGGTAGAATAATAGATAATTATTTATACAGGGAAGGAACATTTCAAAGCAGCTCGCAGGGGCACATTTGCACACATATGTCAGCTTGCGCCTAGGGACGTGGCCATTTTTATAACTTATGCATGCTTATTCACGCAGGATATAAAATAATCTGGCCGCATGCATATTTGCACCAAAGTTTAAGTGGGCGTGTGCATGCAAATCCAACTTCTACTGCATAAGTTGGGGGATTTTAAAAGTGGTGTGTGCTGACACCATTGCCAGTTAAATCAGTTTGTCCCCAGTTCACCCAGTTAAGAGACAGGTCTTCCAAATTCCCCTGGTTTAATAGCCTTCACTCTCCCCAGTTAGCTCCAATTCTTAAAACCCCACAGATCTGCCTATTTTTAATTTTATAATTACAGCTCTTCCATAGTGTCTTACAGCAATAATGTAATGTCTATTTGCTTTATTTCTGTTTTAAGTTGATTTTATTTTGTAATTTGCTTTCTAATGGTTTTAATTGTTCGATATGTTCCATGTAAACCGCTATCCAGGCGATAGTTATTCTGTTTACTTGTAAACCGGAGTGATATGTATGTTATACAGGAACTTCCGGTATATAAAACCCAAAAATAAATAAATAAATAAATAGTGAAAGTAAACTTATACAGCATGGGATCTGGGTGCATGCCCAGACTCATAAGTATTTGCAGTGCACACACATTTCTGGTTAATGCCCTGAAACTCCCATGGGAGATACATGCGTATCCGGGCAGCATTTAAAATCTGCTCAGCTTACTCGAACCTCACTTATTCGTGCATCCCCTAATTAATGCGCACGCCGGGTTTTTAAAATTCACCTTTAGTTTTGCCCTGGCTATTCTGTTTCGGGAATGTTTTGTGATACATTTTTTGGTATCAGAGTTGCTTATTTTCTATTTTCTATTCTTAATTCTGTCTCTACCTCTTCCTTTCACCACTGCATGGAACATGTCCACAGGAAAATGGAAAATCTCACTGGTGTGATATCATTTCTGCTTCTAGGATTCTCAGAAACCTCAGAGCTCTCTCTCTCTCTCTCTTCACCCTCTTCTCATTCCTCTTAGCTGATGGCTGTGCTGGGGAACCTCCTCATTATCTGCACAATATGAGCAGATCAGCATCTTCACATCCTCATTGATTTCTTCTTGACCAACTTGTCCATCATAGATATTTGCTCTTTCACCATTTTTATACCAAAAGTTAATGCATTCCTTCTAACAAAAATGATTAAAATATATTTTGTGCAATGTATTCTGCAGATATACTGCTTTGTGGCTTGTGCAGATTCAGAATTTGCACTTCTTAGTGCGATGACATGTGATCATTACATTGCAATTTGCAATCTTCTGCATTGCATCATCATCATGAATAAGAAGGTCTGTGCTCCTCTGGCAGGATTCTCATGGATAGCAGGTTTACTAGAGGCACTGCCACACTCTATCATTACAGTCCAGCTTTATTTTTATTATTCCTATATACTCAATCATTTGTTTAATGTAATCTCACAACACTGATGAATCTTTCCTACATAGACATCTCAATATTTTTGAAGGTATGACTTTTTTAGTATCAGTATTTTCAGTCTTTAATCCATTTCTCTAAATATTCACATCCTACATGTTTATCATCTCAACCATAGTCAGGATCCATTCCAAAGATGGGGAAAAACATCTTCTCTAGCTGCTCCTCCCACCTTACAGTCATCATTCTGTTATATGGGACCATAATAGGAATTTATATGCTGCTCAGCTCAGAGGACACTATGAATTCAAAGAAAACTGGTAACTACAATGTATAAGGTCCTTCTGCCACTGTAAATCCCCTTATTTATAGCTTGAGAAGCAAAGAGTTGAAAAAGGACCTAAAAAAATCCTTAAGCAAGGAAGTCAACATTGCACTCAATAAACACTGCAGGAAGTCCGGCTCAAGGAAGTCCCTTAGGAATCCGCTTAACATGGCCACTGTCCAAGAGAACACTCCTGGGGATGAAAGCAAACACACATTCTACCAGAGCAGTTGATTGTAGGAGAGATAGAGAAATTAGTAAGAAAAGAAACAGGACCATGTGTCCCTTTCTACAATGCACAGCATTTCCCACAGGGCCATGGAGGAAGCCCTAGAACATAAGAACATAAGAACATAAGAAAATGCCATACTGGGTCAGACCAAGGGTCCATCAAGCCCAGCATCCTGTTTCCAACAGTGGCCAATCCAGGCCATAAGAACCTGGCAAGTACCCAAAAACTAAGTCTATCCAATGTAACCATTGCTAATGGCAGTGACTATTCTCTAAGTGAACTTAATAGCAGGTAATGGACTTCTCCTCCAAGAACTTATCCAATCCTTTTTTAAACACAGCTATACTAACTGCACAAACCACATTCTCTGGCAACAAATTCCAGAGTTTAATTGTGCGTTGAGTAAAAAAGAACTTTCTCCGATTAGTTTTAAATGTGCCCCATGCTAACTTCATGGAGTGTCCCCTAGTCTTTCTACTATCCGAAAGAGTAAATAACCGATTCACATCTACCCGTTCTAGACCTCTCATGATTTTAAACACCTCTATCATATCCCCCCTCAGTCGTCTCTTCTCCAAGCTGAAAAGTCCTAACCTCTTTAGTCTTTCCTCATAGGGGAGTTGTTCCATTCCCCTTATCATTTTGGTCACTCTTCTCTGTACCTTCTCCATCGCAATTATATCTTTTTTGAGATGCGGCGACCAGAATTGTACACAGTATTCAAGGTGCGGTCTCACCATGGAGCGATACAGAGGCATTATGACATTTTCCGTTTTATTCATCATTCCTTTTCTAATAATTCCCAACATTCTGTTTGCTTTTTTGACTGCCGCAGCACACTGAACCGACGAATTCAATGTGTTATCCACTATGACACCTAGATCTCTTTCTTGGGTTGTAGCACCTAATATGGAACCCAACAGCGTGTAATTATAGCATGGGTTATTTTTCCCTATATGCATCACCTTGCACTTATCCACATTAAATTTCATCTGCCATTTGGATGCCCAATTTTCCAGTCTCACAAGGTCTTCCTGCAATTTATCACAATCTGCTTGTGATTTAACTACTCTGAACAATTTTGTGTCATCTGCAAATTTGATTGTCTCACTCGTCATATTTCTTTCCAGATCATTTATAAATATATTGAACAGTAGGGGTCCCAATACAGATCCCTGAGGCACTCCACTGTCCACTCCCTTCCACTGAGAAAATTGCCCATTTGATCCTACTGTTTCCTGTCTTTTAGCCAGTTTGCAATCCACGAAAGGACATCGCCACCTATCCCATGACTTTTTACTTTTCCTAGAAGCCTCTCATGAGGAACTTTTTCAAACGCCTTCTGAGAATCCAAGTATACTATATCTACCCGGTTCAACCTTTATCCACATGTTTATTAACTCCTTCAAAAAGTGAAGCAGATTTGTGAGGCAAGACTTGCCCTGGGTAAAGCCATGCTGACTTTGTTCCATTAAACCATGTCTTTCTATATGTTCTGTGATTTTGATGTTTAGAACACTTTCCACTATTTTTCCTGGCACTGAAGTCAGGCTAACTGGTCTGTAGTTTCCCGGATCGCCCCTGGAGCCCTTTTTAAATATTGGGGTTACATTTGCTATCCTCCAGTCTTCAGGTACAATGGATGATTTTAATGATAAGTTACAAATTTTTACTAATAGGTCTGAAATTTCATTTTTTAGTTCCTTCAGAACTCTGGGGTGTATACCATCCGGTCCAGGTGATTTACTACTCTTCAGTTTGTCAATCAGGCCTACTACATCTTCTAGGTTCACCGTGATTTGATTCAGTCCATCTGAGTCAGAGGGGAAAGGTAGTAGGAAAAGCGAGAGGAGCACAAAGAAACAGAAGTCTTTGGCCAAGTCTTAGCAAAAGAGGAAAGAGTAGAGCAGCAGCCTCGCTGGTGATCCCTAGGCACAGTAACAGCAGGCTTATATCTAATTAGTAAGGCATAGCTGGCTAGATTTATATCTGTTTCATCTGTAACTAACCCTGCTAAAGTGCTAAAATTAGCCCCATGAAAAATAACAAACTTGTTTTAGTTATATTTTATTCTCTCTGTTCTGATTTTTATTTGTTTGTGGAAAGAGTGTGTGATGTATATATTTTTTGGTCTCAGTATTTATTTTTCTGCCTAGTTCCTTATTGTCCCTTATTTAGTCTCCCCTTCCTCCTTTCAGTACTCCAAAAAAGCATGATGACAAGGAAAACAGGAAATCACAGCGGAGTGACAGAATTCCTGCTTCTGGGGTTCTCAGAATTCCCAGAGCTGCAGCTCCCTCTCTTTGCTCTCTTCACTGTCCTCTACCTGATGGCCGTGCTGGGGAACCTCCTCATTTTCTGCATAGTAATGCGCCGATCGACAACTGCACACTCCCATGTATTTCTTCTTGGTCAACTTGTCTGCCTTAGATATTTGCTCTTTGACTTCCATTGTTCCAAACTGCTTTCAATGCTCCCTAACAAACTCTATAACATATCTTTTGGAGAATGTATTCTGCAGATGTATCTCTATATGATGAGTGTACTTACAGAATTTCTGCTTCTCACTGCCATGGCATATGATCGTTATATTGCAATATGCAATCCCCTGCGTTATAGCATGATCATGAATAAGAGGGTCTGTGCTCTTCTTGCAGCTGTCTCATGGGTAACAGGATCATTGGAGTCATTGCCACACATTGTTGTTATATCCCAGTTTTCTTTCTGTGACTCCAATGTAATTAATCAACTTCTTCTGTGAAGTCTCAGCACTGCTGGAACCTGCCTGCTCAGACACCTCTATCGTTGAAATGATGAATTATGCAGAAGGAGTTTTTACGCTTTCACCCCATTTCTCCTAACCCTGACATCCTACATCTTCATCATCTCCAGCATCTGTAAAATCTGTTCTACAGAGGGGAAATGCAAAGCCTTCTCCACCTGTTCCTCCCACCTTACAGTCCTCATTCTGTCATATGGGACTATAATAGGAATTTATATGCAGCCCAAGTCAGAGGATTCTCTTAAATCAAACAAGTTCCCTACTGCACTGTACATAGTCACTCTCCCACTCCTGACCCCCTGATTTATAGCTTGAGAAGCAAAGAGATAAAAGTGGCTCTCAAAAAAGCCATAAGCAGGAAGTCAGCATTCCTGACCCACTAAACACTTAGGGGAAGATTAAAAAAAAAATATGCGCATGCGTCCATGTGCAACGCACTACCCGGCAGGCACATATGAATGCGCAGTTTTATAATATCTGTGCTCCAGTGCGTGCATGTTAAAAAATCAGGGGCGGAGCAACGCAAGGGGAGGTCAACTTTGGCCACTTCACGCGGCGATGCATCAGGGGCCTTCCCCAGTTCCCTCCCAGTCCACTCCAATTTGTTTTTCCTTTTATTTTGCAAGTTATTTCAGGGCCCGACCTGAAGTAACTTGCACGCGCCGGCAGCCGGGACAGCGAGGAATGGCGCTGTCCCAGGCCCCCCCCTCACTCTACCTCCTGGGTCGCCCCGTTTTGAGGCCCTGGCACTTACTCATGTCCTGGAGTTTACACGCTTGGCCAGGCCAGTTTGAAACCCGGGATTTATGCGTGCCGGGGTTTTAAAATCCGGCCGTTAGTGAATTTTAAAAAGCCTGATGCACGTCAAAATTATGGGATGTGCAAAATGTCGGGCCAAAACATACTTCATGCTGCGAGTATAAATGAAAAGTTCAAAGGGGCGGGATATGAGTGTGGTCTGGATGAGGCAACGGGTGTTCCTGGATTCAAACTTGAAATTTGCACGTCAATGCGTACATGCACTGGTGAGTGCCGAGGTCCCCTGCTGTGTAACTTCACTTCTGCTATGGATGATGAGTAATAGATAATACAAAAAATTCTAGGGAGATCAGTGGGGTTTTAAAGGTCCTGGCCTGACAGAAGAAGGGAGGCTTTTAAACTAAGGGAAGGTTGGAAGTCCTATCCCTTAACTGGGTGAACTAGGAATGAACTGGGAAAACTGGTAATGTGTCGGCTTGCATATCTTTTAAATTCCTCCCACTTACAAGGTAGAAGAGGAAATTTAGGGTGAATTTTAAAAGCTCTATGCACGGCAAATCTGAGAGATATGCGCGTGACTGAGACGTGCGTGAGCCATGCGGATTTAAGAGGCCTGCATTCATGCACATATCCCCCAATTCACGGATAAAGAAGAAACATAGAAATGAAATGAAACATAGAAACATAGAAATGACGGCAGAAGAAGACCAAACGGCCCATCCAGTCTGCCCAGCAAGCAGACTGGATGGGCCGTTTGGTTTGTGTAAAAAAAAGGGTTTGGTAAAAAAAAGGGGTGGCCAGGGTTGATTTGATGTGAGGCATGGGTGGGGGTGTGGGTGGGCTAGGACAGCACCGTCAAGTCATTGTCCACGCACAGCGCGCACCGGGATGTTGAGAACCACATAACTTGCTGCTGCTACAGCCTGCGGGTAAGTAGTAAACAAAACAATCTAGGGGAGTCAAGGGGTTTTAGGGGGTTGAGGCTAGTAGGGTAAAACATGAGACAGGTAGTTAGGGCATTTAGGAAGTCTGCTCCTTTACAGGGGTGAACTGTGAAATGGGCCTATTGCATCACCCACATACCTACTAAAATTCCCCCCTTACATACTCGAACAGGATTCATGCCACATGCATGCTTCGATATAAACATCTGTCACATGTGTGCATGGGTAGCCTTAATTGTAAGTCCTCTGGGGATAGGGAAATACCTACAGTACCTGAATGTAATCCCCTTTGAAATGTGAAAAGCAGAATATAAATATAAGTTTTCTCATTAAGTTATCTGGCACAAGCAGACATACCCAATTACCTTAAGCAGCTAACACCAATATTAAAGTGATTCACTAATAGTTTTTCTCATAGACAACAAAATGGGAGAAAAGCCTTAATGAATCTGAATCTAAGAAAGCAAGATAAGTTAGTCCCATCCCAGAATTTCCATGGAATGCCTCCAGTTTATATGGAAAAAGATTAATCTGTCTAAAATCCAGATAAATGAGCTAAGTGCATTGCTCAGTGCTATCTGCTTAGGTGATTAACAAATTTTAATAAACTAAACTAAAACTAAAGTGGTTGGTCAGTATAGTGGTAAATAAAAATCCTGGGGCGGATTTTAAATGCCCTGCGCATGTAAATCCAGCCGGATTACGCGCGCAGGAACCCTCGCATGCCAGCGTGCCTATTTTGCATAGGCTGCCGGCGCGCGCAGAGCCCCAGGATGCGCATAAGTCCTGGGGCTTCGTAAAGGAGCGTGTCGGGGGCATGTCCGGGGGGCGTTGCGGAATGACGCAGCATTTCGGGGGGCATGACACGGCGTTTCGGGGGCGGGCCCGGGGGCGTGGCGCCGGCCCGGGGACGTAGTCGAGGCCTCCGGACCAGCTCCCGGGTCGGGTGATGGCGCGCCAGCAGTCCGCTAGCACGCGCAGATTTACGCCTGCTTTCAGCAGGCGTAAATCTGCCACAAAGGTAAGGGGGGGTTTAGATAGGGCCGGGGGGGGTGGGTTAGGTAGGGGAAGGGAAAGGAAGGGTGGGGGGGGAGTGCGAAGGAAAGTTCCCTCCGAGCCGCTCAGAAATCGGAGCGGCCTCGGAGGTAATAGGCAGTGCGCGCTGGGTTCGGCGCGCACAGGTTGCACAAATGTGCACCCCCTTGCGCGCGCGCCGACCCCGGATTTTATAAGATACGCGCAGCTACGAACGTATCTTTATAAAATCCAGCGTACTTTTGTTCACGCCTGGGTGCGCGAACAAATGTACGTGCTCACGCAAAATTATAAAATCTACCCCCCTAGGTTTGTTCCAGCTAAGTCTGAACTTATCTGACTATCCACTTTTAATATGGAACTTCCTATTACCACTGGAACATTCAATTTAGTGAAGGCTCAGACCAACCACCTTATCTTATTTTTCTTTGCTAGGCTTTAATTTATTATTTGTTTACAATGTATTTATGAATCACATTACTGTTAAAATGACCAAGCAATGTACAACAAAATAAAAAATAATACATAAAATATTAAAACATAATAAAGAACCATGTACTGGCACCTGCTTTGACTTTCTTTGGCTGAAAATGGCAAAGACTCTGTCGCCAAAAGGCACATTAGAGAACCTTGGACTGACCCTCAATATGAGTTCTATATCATGTGTGATGACTTCAAGATTGGAGGATTTAAGAGCTCAATTTCTCCTGCATGAGATGTCTTACTACTAAGAATGGTTTTAGATTCAGGGAGAATCAATTTTTGAAAATCTACGCCTTAGAGAGCAGAAAGTAAATGGCCACAAAGAATAAATGAGGCAGGGGTAAGGCTGCTTTAACTCAGAAAGGTTTGTGCCTGCCACATGAGTGAATCAGTTCCCTCCACCTTGCAGACCCCGTGGTCTATGACTTCTCAGGGAATACTTTAAGATGTGCAGGGTCAATCATGAAAGACACGGGGCTCAATCATATATACGGTCACAATCCAGTCTCTAAGCCCCATTCAGTGGATTCTCTAGGGCCCAGGTTGGTAAGTGTGAAAATCTCTAAGAGTGCATTTAGAAGGATCAGAGGAACATTTGATTGGTGTTCCAACATAAGCACTTCTTTCCTTTGACAAATCTACAATGTGTGTTCCGTCCTTTTGGTTACTGGGGTCCCCTTATTCCTTTCTGAAATTAGGGCCTCTGCCAGGTATCAGCTGGAATCCAGGAACTCTTAGGTCTCGGTACAATAGATATTGCCTCTAATATAGAGTCCCTTGTACAAATGCTGAAGCTCTGCTGGAGTCTTTTCCTTCATTTCCACTCCTTGTACGGGGTGACTGTCTGGTGTATACCAGATTGATTTATGCTGTGAATAAGCAACTTGTGGCTCCACTTCTCCCTCTCTCCTGCTTCCTCTGGACACTGGATGAGTAACCTCCAATGTTTATCTGTATCAGGGCTAATTCTCGGGCTGAATGATCCCTCCATCCCAAGAAAAGGTAACAGGAAGATCCAAAAAGAAAGAACTCAAAAGGTAAAAATAACTCAAAAGGTAAAAATAATCAGAAAGTCTTACATCTCTAGAATCCATGTCCCAGTGACTGGGCTACAATTTCTCTAGTAAAAAGGGAATGAAAAACATTTCTCTCCCATAAACTTCAATTACAAAATCCACATCTCCTCTCGGGGTCTCTGCCTTATATAGACACAGGAAAGAGCCTTGCATGGGGGTGGGGGTGGGGGGGGGCTGTGGCACTGATGGGATCTTCCTCTCCCCTTCCACATCCCCTCTAGGGTCCTCTGCCTTATATAGAGACGGAAACAGCCTTGCATGGGGGGCTGTGGCACTGATGGGATCTTCCTCTCCCCTTCTTTAAATGTTTCGCTTTTCTACAGGGCCAACACTTTCCAGGGATCCCAGTGGTGCCCTACACTGTGAAAATATAAAGTTAAGTGGTAATCATATGAGGATTTAATTCTCCAAATCCCTAACAGACCAATGGGGGAAAGAGATATGAGTGTTCTTGCATCCCTGCAGGATCTCAACCTGTTTTCCAGCTTAGAGTTTTAGGACATTCTCTGCCCTCACATCTAAAAGAGGAGGCTGATTCCTAATGTGCCTGAGCAGCCTTCTGCTAACACAGCTCCAGTCTGAGCAGGTCAGGGCGATGAGCTATTACTTCTTCTACTGCATCTGTGGTGTTGACAGGTCTATCAGATGGGACAAGCAATTCTTACAAAGCCTCCTAATTTGTGGGGGTCTAAGAAATCAAGGGCTGTACCAAATTTGTCTAAATTAATGTGATTTTTGGACCCATTAATTTTATATCCTCACAGTAACCCTTTTGTATCATAGATATCATATAAAGGATAGGTTGGTGTCAGCCCAAGAGATTTGGACATGTATCAACCAAACAGTTTACAGCTGGCATGTGAAGGGGTTAATGGAGTAGGAAGTTTTGCTGGTGGAAGAAGACCTAGATTAGTCTTGAAGGTGTAAAATGGTTAGCAGGAACCCTCTTACACAGGCACACAACAAAAGCCAATGACTTAATCGCCTTAGCTCATGTTTATTTTAGGGAATGATTGAAAACTGTATGGATTGGTTGAAACACAAGAGGGAAGTCTCCATCCAGCCACAGGAAACACCTGGGTTTTAGCAGCCTGCAAGATTTGGCTGGATTTTTCAGCATTGAAGAATGCAAAGGATCAGTTAATTCTACTTCTACTGCAGCATTAGAGGATGTGACCCACCAGCCGTACTCATCATTCACCTGGTGGGGAGCAATTTCACTACCATCAGGAGCAGGAAGTACAAAGTAGACCTGATACAGGTTTATACAAATCAAATAGAGCCCCTTTCAGGTATCAGTTTGAACCCATTCAACATAGGCACACAGGACGTGAGTGAAGTGACCTGTCCGAAGTATCTGAAACCGTAGCCACAGCAATTTTAATAGAGAGACTCGGGCAAAGTGAGGCATAACTGCCAGAGCCTTTGATAAATGTGAAAAAAGGTGAATACATGCACAAGCTCTCAAAGGACCTGTTATATTTGAATGAAAACCGAGTGTACCTTCATACGATGCGACAACCGGTTCAGCTATCGTGTCTGTGAGCCTGGTTTAGACTTCAAAATCATTAGGTACCTCAGTGCATTACTGCTGTTAATAACTTATTGTCCACTTGTCTGAGTACCCACTTCTGACTGATTTCATATAGAATGGCCAGAATTTGGCCTTTAACATCACTTATCTTGTGGTTGCTCTGATAGTCGATCTTGTGCAGCCGACACCTAGATGTTTCGGAGCGGAGCTCCTTCTTCAGGGGCTGAGTATTATCAAGAGGGACTTGTAGAACACTGTGGAACTCTATATGGAGGCATAAATGCAAACATCCTTTAGTTATTGACAGCAAAAGTCACTTAACTGGGTCACTGAATGACAGTAAAGAATACATATGTGTGATGGCGGCTGGATTAATTTACCAGAGTGGACTATCGCGTTGTCAACGCGGTCTAAGAAGCTCCGCTGTGAACAATATAGAATTCCAAAATGAAGCGATGCTCTCTCTTCAATCTCTATATATTCATTTAAACCACTATAATAGTTAGACTGGGCGGCTGTCAGTCGCCTAAAAATATTTTAATTGCGTTAATGTTGTTTCTTAGAAGTGTTGCTTTAAAAGTACTTACTGTATTGATGACGGATGCTCTTAGCGGCTCCTTTTACTGGCGCGGAACCCGCCGACTGAGACGCCATATTTAAAGGGATTCCTTCGAAAAGTAGCGGGTGACGTATGGGGCGGTGTTACTGATGTCACTAAACTTAGTATTGAGACATGAACATTTTTTTCTGGTGAAGGGTTGCTCAAATAAGTGTGAGCCATTCGATCTTATTAAGACCGAAGGGTTCCAATGTGTTTAAGCGTAGATCCATTCATTTTCTTTCCTATTTAGAATACTGACCCAATCTCCTCCTCTCCATGATGGACACACCTGCTCGATGATAGAACCATTTAAAATCACTAAATGTGTGGCCACAGTCAATGCAGTGCTGGACAGTAGGAGCCCTCAGATCGTGATTGTTGATTCTGCATTTGTGTTCTGTGAGGCGAATTCTAATTCTGCTCTTGGTCCAGCCAATATAAACCTTCGGGCATGGGCACTGAAGGACATAGATGACAAAATCCGCGTTACAGTTGACATCGCTATTGATTTTAACTGTAAATCCTGTATAGGGTGGCACCAAGTGGTGCCCTGATTGGCTTGAGAACAGAATATGCATTTACCACAGGGGGTTTGACCTATGGTAATGGAGATTACTGGTTCTGGGATGGCCGCCCTGATGACTCACTGTCTAATGTTCTGGCCCCTGGAGTACACAAACATTGGTGCCTGCTTAAAGATTGAATGGGGGCTTAAAACATGCCAATATTTTAGTAAGATTTCTCTGATCTGTGACGGTCAACTGTGTGTGTTGAAGGACACAAACTAAATCCATGTTGACTGGCTTATTCTTGTATTGTAAAAGTGAATCCCTGTCTGAGAAAGTTGCTCTTTATATGCATGGTTAATTACTTGTTTAGGATATCTTCAGACTGAGAACCGTGATGATAATGCTTGTGCTTGCCTGTGGAATTCGTCCACTTCTTTTTTTTTTTTTAATTTAATTTTTATTAAGTTTTCAACACAATCATGAACATAACACTGTCATTTACAGAATTGAGTGATTACAACATCATAGTCCATAGAAGAAAATATAAAAAAATCAAATTGAACATTTCCCTATAATCACTCAAAGTACATGAAACTAGAGGATCCAGCACCATATTGAGCAATAGAAAGGAAACTTTAAATCTATATAAGTACTGGTACTAATAACCCCATATCATTTCATACTAGGTTACCTTTAATCATGGGTTGCTACCCCCATCAAATTCTTTGCTTCTAGGAACTTTTTCAGATCTGAGGGTTCATATAGACATAATTTACATCATTTAATTTTACCATGCATTTACTGGGGTACCGGGACCACCATCTGTGCCCCCACCTTATCTGCTAGTTGTTTTAAAGCCAGAAATTCCCTTCTCCTATTTTGTGTTAATTTTGTTACATCTGGAAAAATCCAGATCTGTTGATTGTAATATTTCACAGATCTATTCTTCAAAAACAATTTAAGCACCATTTCTCTATCAGATGGAAAAATAAATCTTACTAAAACTGTTCCTCTCTTATAACAATTTCTTCAGTTGATGACTCCAATAGATCTGTAACATTCAATATTCCATGTTGTTGGGTTTGCTGTTCTGCTTGATCTTTATCCATCCCTCTTCTATCCGTAGGAAATATATTTTTGGCAATGGTGGAATGATTCGGTATCTTCAGTACTGATCCAAGATATTGCTTGAATTGTTTCTGCACAGAAATTCCTAGTACCTGGGGAAGTTAATTACCCTCAGGTTCAGTGTATCTCAAATCATTCTCTATTCTCTCCATTTTATCATGATTTTTCAATTCTCCTTGTACTAACCCAGTTTGTATTTTCTTCTCCATTTTTGAAATCCTCTGGTCCAAGTCCCTTATTTGTGTCTTCTGTATGTCATTCTGTTGCGCTATATTCACGTTCTTTTATTAACGTCTGTGACCACATTTGTAAGTGTGTAATAGATTTTTCCAAAAACCATTATAGCAGTCCAGACGCTATCTAATGTTATTTTAGGCTGGTTTTTCCAATTTGTGGGATGTAGCAAGCGCTGACCCCAAGGTTGCAGCTGTTATCACCTTCTTGTGAATGCTGCCTCCTTGACCTTCATCTATTTCCCCTGGCAAAGAAGCTTGTGAATCAGAAGATTCCAAGGTAGATATTCCGGCTAGGGGTGGTGGAGGCATAACCGGCGCTCCCGGACTTAAAGATATTAGTGAGGCAGGTGATCCTTCCTTCTGCCCAATAGGAGAGATCACAGCGCCTCTTTCATCGGGAGTTATCTCTGGGGCTGGGTTAAAATACTTTTCAATTTTAAGCTGGGAAGAGGTCGCTGGGGAGGATGTGGTTGTAACCTCCCTTAGTTTCCCCTTCCGCTTTGTATGGGGCATTTCAAAATACCACAGGTAAATAAATTCAAGAAACTATAGAAAAGTATTATCCCTGACCAGTAATGAATGAACGCTGAATCTGCCGGGAGGTTTCAGGGAGAAACAGAACAAAATAGATATTTCAGTCACTTACATTTAGGTGAGGAGTTCAAGTGTCTTCACATACGATTTTCCCAAACTTCCAGGCAAAGCCGCGCGTGCCGGCGTCTGCTGCGCGCCGCAGGGGGGTTGATTTTATTACCCTTCTTGCCGGCTCCGCCCTGTGACGTCAACCCGGAAGTTCTCAGCCGATCAGACGGGCTCTCCGCCCCGGTCCCTCCGTCGGGCAGGGCTCTCCTCCTCAACCACCAGGTAATATTTGCGGTGTCTTTTTCTCTCCTTCACCTCGGGTTTGTGCCGCAGGGGGGGTTGATTTTATTACCCTTCTTGCCGGCTCCGCCCTGTGACGTCAACCCGGAAGTTCTCAGCCGATCAGACGGGCTCTCCGCCCCGGTCTTCCGTCGGGCAGGCTCTCCTCCTCAACCACCAGGTAATATTCGCGGTGTCTTTTTCTCTCCTTCACCTCGGGTTTGTGCCGCAGGGGGGGTTGATTTTATTACCCTTCTTGCCGGCTCCGCCCTGTGACGTCAACCCGGAAGTTCTCAGCCGATCAGACGGGCTCTCCGCCCCGGTCTTCCGTCGGGCAGGCTCTCCTCCTCAACCACCAGGTAATATTTGCGGTGTCTTTTTCTCTCCTTCACCTCCGGAATTCGTCCACTTCTGAGCACAATCTTCGTATCCGGAAAAACTGCCCTACTGGTAAACCTTCTTTAAATTTTCTGGGGTGGTGGCTATCAAAACGAAGAAAGTTATTCTGTCTGTCCGGCTTCCTGAACAAGGGTGGTTTGTAGTGTAGATCCTTGCTTAAGAATTTTAATATCCAAATAGGATATTGGTATCTGAATGATACGTGAGGGTAAATTTAAGGTTGGGGTGGGGATTGATTTAACTACTGATGAAACAAAAGAAGTGATGCTTCTGTATCTGTCCATATGAAGAAAATATCGTCGATGTATCTCGACCATTGTAAAATATGATCAAAAAAAGGCGAGGTATAAACAACTGATTCCTCGAATTGGGCTACGAAGAGATTTGCCACATCCGGGGCACTGGAGACCCCATTGCTACTCTGTGTACTTGTAAGTAATAACTGTGTTCAAATGCAAAATAATTGTGAATAATATGATTTCAGATATTTTTGAAAGAAAATGAGACAGTATCCTGTGTGGACGTATCCTCCGTGCTAATATATCTTTTATGAGCGTGAGGGCTTCTACCTGAGGTATATTGGTATACAATGCCTCTATGTCTAATGTGACTAAAAGACTTTGATCCGGTAAGACTGTAGTTGAGCTAATTTAAAAGCATATCGGAGGTGTCTTGTACGTATGATTTTACCAGTGATACTTCTGATTGTAGAAAATGATCTATAAATTGTGCCAATGGCTGTAAAATGGAACCATTGGCTGAGATAATTGGACGATACGGTGGTTTTACTAGTGTCTTGTGTATTTTGGGGACTCCGTAAATGACTGGAGTCCTAGGATGAAGGACTTGAAGAAGATTGAACTCTCTTGTGGTTAAATAGCCATTTTGTTTGAGCATCTGTGAGGAGTTGCTGTATCCTATCTTGTAGCATCAGGGTGGGATTCTGTGGCCAAAAGATGATAAAAATTCTTATCTTGAAGTTGACGTAGTATTTCTGACCTGTAATCTGTAGAGTCTAGTATTACTACGGCTCCACCCTTATCTGCTGGCTTAATAATGATAGAAGAATTGGATGCTAAAGATGATAGAGCCAGGCGTTCTCCTCTGGATATATTGAAGAAGATGTGCGATTTATTTCCCTCAAGTTTGAAAATATCCTGTAATACAAGTGTTTGATATGCTTTGATTTGTTCGTCTATTGGTCTGGAGGGATCCACCGTGATTTATTTTGAGAATTGAAATATCCGGAGTCTGTGTAGGACATTCTGAAAGTAATGTTTAATCATTACTTTCATTCATTCATTAAAGAGTGGAAGAATCTGTGTAATGATATATGACATGAAAAAGGGGTCATGCATATGAGTTGGTACGAAGGACAATCCCCGATTGAGAACCTGCTCTTCCTCTTGTGAAAGAGTGTAACTGGATAGATTGACTACTGATGACTCGGTAGTGTCTGTGACCTGGTAAGGGCTTGTGCCACTGCACATCGTCTTCCTGTGCCTGATACGTTTTGTTCTTCTTTCCTTGTGGACGTGTTGTTTGAACTTTTGTCGACCTTTTTCTAAAAAAGTATTTTGGGGTCTGCGATCTTGTTCGTCCGAACCACTGGAGGAGTCATCAGTGCCTGAGAATGTAACTTTTCTTGTTTCTGTATCTCTTGATCTTGTTTGTCCTTTTTATCTTTCCTGTCCTTTTTGTTGGGCCAGGAATAAATGTTACCTTCTGCATAATCCTTCTTGTCTCTGTTGAATTTATTGATTTTATATCGTTAATGTCCATCTTGAATTTTTCCATATCTGATTTCAATTGTTCCAGTGATGTATCTGCCATGTCAATCATTGTACTTTGTTTGTATTCATCCTCTATGACTATAAGTTCTGCATTGATTTCTTCTGTTGTGATCTTGGTATATTCAATGATGAGCAGCATGAGATCTAGGGAGCATTTATTAAGGATTGCGTTCCATTTTGTGAGGAAATCTGCTCTTTCAGTAAACATAAGTGGCTCCTTTCTAATTCTCAAACCTCTGGGTATGAGCTGCTGTTTATATACTCAATAAGGGTGACCCATGTAACTCCGCTCTTATACGTCTCTTATGCAGCTTGGTGAGATCTTCAAGTAGGACTGTGGATGTCGGTTGTATGACTGTGGAATCTGTGAATAATGAGGCTTCTAAAGCTATATGTGCCACGTGTTCCGCAGAATAACTGAATGTATGTGTGTGACCAAATCCAATTGACAAAAGACCTGTTATATTTGAATGAAAACTGAGTGTACCTTCATACGATGCGAACAACCGGTTCAGCTATCGTGTCTGTTAGCCTGGTTTAGGCTTCAAAATCATTAGGTACCTCAGTGCATTACTGCTCTTAATAACTTATTGTCCACTTGTCTGAGTATCCACTTCTGACTGATTTCATATAGAATGGCCAGAATTTGGCCTTTAACATCACTTATCTTGTGGTTGCTCTGATAGTCGATCTTGTGCAGCCGACACCTAGATGTTTCGGAGCGGAGCTCCTTCTTCAGGGGCTGAGTATTATCAAGAGGGACTTGTAGAACGCTGTGGAACTCTATATGGAGCATAAATGCAAACATCCTTTAGTTATTGACAGCAAAAGTCACTTAACTGGGTCACTGAATGAACAGTAAAGAATACATACGTGTGATGGCGGCTGGAGGATACGTCCACACAGGATACCTTTCATTTTCCTTTCAAAAATATCTGAAATCATATTATTTCACAATATTTTGCATTTGAACAACAGTTATTACTTACTTACAGCATTGGTTGTTTTTTAATAAAGCTAAGGACCTGTTTGTTCCTATTGAATTTAAAGTTGCCAATTGTCTCCATATCTTAAGGAAACAGGCAGAGATCACATACTCTGCTCCTAAAACAACTGCATTGGCTACCAGGGCCCAAAGAGTAACAATTAAAGTTATATCACTAATGTTAATGGTGGTATTTTTTTTTGTTGTTGTTGTTTTGGGACATTTTTGGTTTATTTCATTTTTTTCTGAATTTCATTTTAAAAATGGGTTGAGGTTTTCTTTTTTGTTTTTTTTCCCCAAACTTCAGGCTTATCACACAGTAACTCCCGTACCTGCACATGAACACTATTGGCAGTATGCACTGTATGCAGCTCTGCTATTCTTGCCTGCTGATATATCTCTCTAATTATACACATGGAGATCTGCTACTCTAGTGCTCTTCTTACATTTATTTATATAAATCAACTGCCTGTAGTGAATGTCTGGCTTTGTGAATCCAATCCATTTCCAACATTGGGGCACAAAACAAACTGTCTGAGATATTAGTGTAACTCAGCACTAGCATTAACTCTCTGAGCTTAGTAAGCCACAGTGCCCTGCACTGCACAGAGACACATAAGGGCATTGCAATACTGCTTGCTTATACAATGGCACACAATTATTAAATACTAGCCCTGCACCTACAATCATATGTGTGTAATGTATTTGTGCAAGGAGAGAAGCTATTAAATAAATAATGCATTATTAATAATTTTTATTGATACTGAGGCCAGTGGGCCAGTGGAAAGAAGCCAAGCCACAGAGACACCTAATGATTGATGAACAATCTCACACTAAAGCCAAAGTAGCCAGAGAGACTTTAGACAGATTATAAAGTGGCAATTCTACTACTATGGGTTCCATTTGGTTGTCCATGGACTGCCCCCATGAACAGCTGCACTCATCCTTCTGAGAAGGGCCTCTGCAAACTCCTGATGTGGCCAAGCCCTCCTGCCCTCTTCATGGTGGAACGCCGTGCTCCAACGTGGCAACACCTGCCATGGACCCACATGACAGAACACCACTGACCATGATCGACTGTGCTTTTCCTTAGGTGCACTACACACCCAATGTCACTGGATTAAAAGGGCAGGCAGTGGGAAAAACCCCACTGTGCCCTTGGATGTGTTGCGCCCGTCAGTTGCAGAAGGCTGCGACCTCTCATGCTCACCTCGTTTTTCTCTGCACCAACCATCATTGGGGAGAATGACGGCCTCTGCCAACCAACACAGACTTCCCCAGCATCCCCAGGACAGCATGGGTGCTGCCGACCGCCATCTTACTTCCGGCAATCACATATGCCATGCAAGGGCCTCCTTATGAATATGTCATAGTGGGGAGCTCGGGGCGGACCCCTCCCGAAAACTTCAGCACCGCTAGGGTATATATACTGACTGGCCCATTGATATACGAGTTAGCAAGGAGTTCTCTCACTTGTTAAATTCCCGCTACTATCTTGAATCTTCTGTTCCACCACTTCTCCTGGCATTCAGACGCTTTGAGTACCCGATCCTCAGGGGCTCTTCCATGTCTTGGCTATTCACCTCTTGGAGGGCCTTCCTGCCTTGGACATCCAGACCTGCTCCTCGGGTCTCCCTCTGGGACTTCCTTGTGTGAGTACCTTCTCTAACTTCTACCTACATTGCCTGCAGATATCACGGTATACCCCGTTCCTCGGGCCACTACCATCCATCGGTCTGCCTACACTACTCATCTTGTGTCTCAGGATCTTACTACCTCTGTACAGAGTCTGCGTTCTGTATCCTGCATCACAGAATGCTACCATTTCGGCACCTACAGTACAGCTTCCTTGGCATACCCCGCAAATGCGGGCCACTACTGAATCTGCAGTCTAAGCTATTCTACCAACCTGCAGGAATCTCCTGGGTTACCTGTGCTGTGGGCCACTACCCGGAGCTTTATACCACCAACAACACCATCTCTGGACTACTGTATTTACTCTAGACTGTGTTATTACATGACCCACTCCTTGGGGTTTGTATTCTCTTTTTCTCCTTAATACAAATCTTGCTCACAGCTATGTCCAACGTCGCTGAGATCACGCCCACCAATAGGATCTCCACCCACAGGTAGGCCAACGGTGAGGCCCTCCCTGTGGGCGGAGACATCTCTCACCATTGGCCCGGGGTTCACAACATCATTAAACCATAACATATTGCTAACTCCATGGACCCTGGCTCAGCTCTCAGCCCTTCAGGCCATCCTGGCCTGGCCCAACATTTAGCCAAACAACAACGGACACTAGAGACTTTGGCTAATGCCTTCAATCAGCTAAATTCTCAGCTGAACTCTACTGGAATGCCTGACAATGTCCTCTCCTCTCCTACAGTGATGCTTTTATGTCTCTCCGTACCATTGCCAGCACCTACATGCTTTACAGGTGAGATCCCCTGTTATGTAGGGCCTTTCTAAATCAGTGCTGCATGCACTTTTTGCTTCAACCTACCTGCTCCCCAGACGTAGTTTCCAAGACCACCTACATTCTGTCTCTACTAGATGGAAAAGCCCTGACCTGGCTTCACCCCTCTGGGAATGTAATGATCCAGTACTCCAGGACTTAACAGGAATCCTCACACTTTTTTGTTTAGTATTCAAACGATCCTACCTGTAAGACTGTCGCTGGATCCACTCTCCTGCACTTACAACAAGGTACCAAACCGTTGTCAGATTACATGATTGAGTTTAAAACTTTGTTCTTGTACTACACTGGAACCTGGGTTGTTTAAGGGCCATCTTCCTGGAGGGCCTCAACCCCCGCATTAAAGATGAGCTAGTGGCAAGTGAACTCCTCTCTACCCTAGACTCTCTCATCAGCCTCATAGGACGAATTGATCGACACCTGCGTGAACGCTCACAAGAGGTAAAGAGTTCTAGGAAAATATCATCAGGAGTTTCCCATCCTCGCCCAGCTCCAGTCACTCCGACCACTCCTAGCTTGATGTCTCCCAGGTAAAGAGTCATCAAGCTAGGTAGAGAGAACTTTGCACAAATCTCATCTTTGAGTGAGTTTCCTTACTCTGTAGGTCATCAAATCTTCACAAGAGACCACTGTTCTGTTCGTACATCTCACATTGAATGTCAAAGTGGCTCCTAATCCCCTACACTAATACGTAAACCTCACCTTGAGTTACGAGGTGGGCCACCCCTAGGGATACAAATACCTATCTCGGGAGAGGACATTATGGCCAGTCTCTCTCTCTCTCTCTCTTCCTCCCTCTCCCTCTCCCCCCGCCCCCCCCGTGTCTGAGCTCTCTGGGACCATTAACAATGGTCCCCCAGTGGTTA
This sequence comes from Rhinatrema bivittatum, assembly GCF_901001135.1. NCBI lineage: Eukaryota > Metazoa > Chordata > Amphibia > Gymnophiona > Rhinatrematidae > Rhinatrema > Rhinatrema bivittatum. The sequence continues at coordinate 48,169,608 of NC_042630.1, read as the reverse complement.
AATGCAGGAAATACAACAGGTCTGGCACTTATCACAGAATCTTAAAATGTTATTGCAATTTGTGCTAACTTAGCTCTTCACACAGGTAATTAGTGCAAATTGTAATAAACTATAAATTAGCATAAAACACACCCCTTTTGCTATCACATGCGATACTTTTCACATTTTGATAAATCCAGGCCTTAGTTTTTCTATAGACTAGGACCCTTGGCATTGAAAAAAATCTTCATCTCCTGCACTCTAATACCGATTCACACCATCTGGAAATCACTGGATCCCAGATGATCATCCATTGCAACATGAATAAAAATGCCTCTTGGTAAGCAGCAGGATCAGTATCAAACCCTTCCACGCAGAGTTCAATTACCAGTTGATGGATCAGATCTCCCTGGGTCTCTGTGCTTGTAGAAGATAATATAGTCCCAAGAAATATCTGGCAGATTGAAATCTCCTAGCGATAGCACCTCCCATTTTATTGCAATTTTTTTAATATCCTCCTCTAGATCTCTATTCATTTGTTCTTTGTGATGGAGTTCTGTATATTAGAGCAGTATAAACTGATGACAGATTCCCTTCTTCCAGATTAACTCATACTGCATCCTACTTTTTGCTGGAGGATAGCAAATGTAACCCCAATATTTAAAAAGGGGCTCCAGGGGCGATCCGGGAAACTACAGACCGGTTAGCCTGACTTCAGTGCCAGGAAAAATAGTGGAAAGTGTTCTAAACATCAAAATCACAGAACATATAGAAAGACATGGTTTAATGGAACAAAGTCAGCATGGCTTTACCCAGGGCAAGTCTTGCCTCACAAATCTGCTTCACTTTTTTGAAGGAGTTAATAAACATGTGGATAAAGGTGAACCGGTAGATATAGTATACTTGGATTTTCAGAAGGCGTTTGACAAAGTTCCTCATGAGAGGCTTCTAGGAAAAGTAAAAAGTCATGGGATAGGTGGCGATGTCCTTTCGTGGATTGCAAACTGGCTAAAAGACAGGAAACAGAGAGTAGGATTAAATGGGCAATTTTCTCAGTGGAAGGGAGTGGACAGTGGAGTGCCTCAGGTATCTGTATTGGGACCCTTACTGTTCAATATATTTATAATGATCTGGAAAGAAATACGACGAGTGAGATAATCAAATTTGCAGATGACACAAAAATTGTTCAGAGTAGTTAAATCACAAGCAGATTGTGATAAATTGCAGGAAGACCTTGTGAGACTGGAAAATTGGGCATCCAAATGGCAGATGAAATTTAATGTGGATAAGTGCAAGGTGATGCATATAGGGAAAAAATAACCCATGCTATAATTACATGATGTTGGGTTCCATATTAGGTGCTACAACCCAAGAAAGAGATCTAGGTGTCATAGTGGATAACACATTGAAATCATCGGTTCAGTGTGCTGCGGCAGTCAAAAAAGCAAACAGAATGTTGGGAATTATTAGAAAAGGAATGATGAATAAAACGGAAAATGTCATAATGCCTCTGTATCGCTCCATGGTGAGACCGCACCTTGAATACTGTGTACAATTCTGGTCGCCGCATCTCAAAAAAGATATAATTGCGATGGAGAAGGTACAGAGAAGGGATACCAAAATGATAAGGGGAATGAAACAACTCCCCTATGAGGAAAGACTAAAGAGGTTAGGACTTTTCAGCTTGGAGAAGAGACGACTGAGGGGGGATATGATAGAGGTGTTTAAAATCATGAGAGGTCTAGAACAGATAGATGTGAATCGGTTATTTACTCTTTCGGATAGTAGAAAGACTAGGGGGCACTCCATGAAGTTAGCATGGGGCACATTTAAAACTAATCGGAGAAAGTTTCTTTTTTACTCAACGCACAATTAAACTCTGGAATTTGTTGCCAGAGAATGTGGTTCGTGCAGTTAGTATAGCTGTGTTTAAAAAAGGATTGGATAAGTTCTTGGAGGAGAAGTCCATTACCTGCTATTAAGTTCACTTAGAGAATAGCCACTGCCATTAGCAATGGTTACATGGAATAGACTTAGTTTTTGGGTACTTGCCAGGTTCTTATGGCCTGGATTGGCCACTGTTGGAAACAGGATGCTGGGCTTGATGGACCCTTGGTCTGACCCAGTATGGCATTTTCTTATGTTCTTATGTAAGCTCTGCAATTTTGGAGCCATAAAATTAATTTTAGACAGTATATAGTGCCATTCTTCATCTCTTCATATACAAACTTCTTACTCTCAATATTTCTCTCATTTCCTTCCTCTCCTTCTCTTCTCATATGTCCAGCTGCCTTCTTCCTTCCCCTCACACCTCTCTCACTCTCCTCCTTCTCCTGTACAATTGCTGCTCTCTCCTGCTTTCATTCACCCTACCCCCCCCCCCCCCGGGTCTTTTCTCATTTATACTTCCCCCTGCAGACCTCCTCATTTTTCTTCTTCCCTTTCTCCCACAGCCATCTCTTTTTCTTCTTGCTGTCATGTGAGTGAGGGGTCTGCAGGACAAGAGGGAAGGGAGGTAACTAAGGGGTCATTTTCCAAAGCGATCGCACATGAAAAGTTTCTTTTCGCGTGCAATCACTAAATCGGGGTGGAGTCGGGGCGAAGTCCGCACTGGAAGGGGAGGAGTCGGGGCGGACTCCATGACGACTTCGCTGACGGTGAAAAGGTAAGGGCCCTTTTTGCTGTCACTAGCGCGCCAAATAGCACCACCTTTTATGATGGCGCTATTGGGTGCGAAAGCCGGCAGCGAATGCACCGCGATGGTGCGATCGCTGCCGGCTTTCGCAGGCCCGCCTCCTGCTTCACCTCCCCGCCCCCCATTACCGCAGGATTTACTAAGGTCTGCTACCTTAGAAAATCCAGGCCTAAGATGGTTACAGTTGGTGGGGTTAGAGAATGAAACTGAAAGGAATGCAGATCATGGGAGAAATGGAGGTGAATAAAAAATCTTCAGGGCTAGGAGAAAAGAAGATGTGAAAAAACTACAGGAAGTGGCACTCTCCCTATTTCTCCAATTTCTTCCGCTCCTAAAATGCATGCATATAATTTTCAGTTACATCTCAAGAGTTTTTTTGTTTCTTTTGGTTTGGATAAAGTACATAACTACATAAGATTCTGCATACTGCATCAGACCAAAGGTGCATTAAGCCCAGTTTCCTGTTTCAACAGTGACCAAGCCCAAGTCACAAGTACCTGGCAGGATCCCAAGGGGTAGATAAACTCCATGCTGCTTATCCCAGGGATAAGAAGTGGATTTCTGCAACTCAACCTTCAGTTCAGTTTATGGACTTTCCTCCCGGAGTCTGCCCAAACCTATTTTAAATGCAGCTGCACTAATAGCATTCACTGCATCCTCTGGCAACAAATTCCAGAGCTGAATTATGCATTGAGTAAAAAACATTTTCTCTTATTAGTCTTAAATGTATCACCTTGTACCTTCAATGTGTGTCCTCTAGTCTTTTTACTCTTTGAAAGAGTAAACAATCAATTCACATTTACCTGTTCCTCTCCACTCATTCATTTTATAGACTTCTAAATTGTCTCCCCTTAGCCATCTCCTCTCCAAGATGTACTGTCATAACCTCTTTAGCTTTTCCTCATAGAGGAATTGTTTCATCCCCTTTATTAATTTGGTAGACCTTCTCTGTTGAACTCGGGGGTGGGCCCTTGTCTTGGAGCAGTGGAGAATAGCTCCCTGGTAAGGACCAGGAAGCACCTGCCCCCAGGGGTCAGAGCACTGGAGGAGACAGAGGCTTGGATGAGCTTCACTACTGGAAGCCCACGGTCCCCCCGAGTGGAGCCCATAGGGATCTGAGCTGCTTGGACTTAGGTGGGCCTCACAGGGTCTCCTGGAGAGATAGCAGACAGGCATGCTCACAGCCAGCAAGGGAGCGCAGTTGGACATGAGACTGTAGGTCAGTTGGAGCAAGGAGGACCAGAACAACATAGGCAATGACAAGGCAAGGGACAGAGCCAGAATCAGGAGACATGGTCAATCAGGCAAAGGTCAGAATATGAGGGTCAGTCTGGAGAGAGTAGTCAACGAGGCAGAGGTCAGGTTCCAGAGGTCAGATGAAGTCACAAGGCAGGCAGAGGTCAGGATGCAGACAGTAGACAGGAAGGTCAGGGAACAGGCTGAGGTCAGTACCAGAGAGACAGTCCCGAGGGTACTACCTGGGAGACGAACAAACAGATGCAGGAACAGAGGGATGCTGGAACAGTAGGATCCTGGAACAAGGCTTAGGATGCAGTGACAATCTAGCACACAGTACAATGCCGACCCAATTGCCAAGGCAAGGAAGTGCAGGCAGGAACTTCCTTAAGTAGTTCCTTCAATCAGGGTGCACCGCGGAGCTATGACCCACCCCTGGCCCTATAAGAGGCCGGGTGATCTGCGCGTGGAAGTGCATAGGGGCGTGGCCAATGCCACGGGAGATGCCGAACTCTGGCATGAGGACTGGTGTGCAGTGGAAGGCCCGGCGACTGCCGCCACATCACGCTGAAGCCTGGAGGATCTCGCTGCTGCTGCTGCTAGGGAAGCCGACCTGGGATCTGCAGAGGAGCCTGAGAGGTGAGCAGGCCCTTGCACGGGCCAAATGTGGACGGAACGCACAACAGTACCCCCCCCTTCTAGGCCTCCCTCTATGCGGCCATGGCTTCTCAGTGTAAGTCCTATGGAAGGTCTTTAGGAGTTCCTTATCAAGGATGTTGGAAGGTTCCCACAAGTTCTCCTCAGCCCCATAACCCTCCCAGGCAAAGACGTATTCACATTTTCCCTATGCCGACAGACGAGGACCTCTCTTACCTGAAGAGATGTGTCTGGTTCGGTAGAGACCCATGAAGGAGAGGGAACTCTACGTGAGAGCCAGGAGAGGAACAAAGGCTTCAGTAGCGGAACGTTTTATGGATGCCCATGGCATGCGGCAGCTGGAGCTGATACAATACTGCTCCCACTCTTCGAATCACCGGAAACGGGCCAATGTATTTGGGAGCCAAACAATGAGAGGGAAGTCTCAATCTTATGTGTTGGGCGCTCAGCCACACCTTCTGGCCAGGATGGAAGAGTGGAGCGGGACGTCTATGGGCATCAGAAGTACGCTTGGAATGTTCAGCGGCCAGGGAAGGAGTTATTTGACTTGATTCCACACCTGATGAATGGTATGGGCCATGGATTGCACAGCTGGAGAAGGAACAGTCAGCGGAACTGGAAGTGGCAGCCAAGGTTGTCTTCCTAGTACCATGGAGAATGGAGATACATCAGTGGCAGTGGCAACATGTGTATTGTGTGACAGCTCAGCCCAAGATAGTAGATCAGATCAGTTGTCCTGCTGATCATTCACGTAGGGTCGGAGGAATGTTTTTAATGTCTTATTGATCCTTTCAGCTTGACCATTAGCCAGTGGGTGATAGGCCGACATGAAACTCAAGGCAATGTTAAAATGTTTACATAGGGAGCGCCAGTACCTGGTGGCAAACTGTGATCCTTGATCGGATATAATTTCCTTTGGAAGTCCATGGAGACAGAAAATGTGTTTCAGAAACAACTTGGCTAACTCTGGGGCCGATGGGAGGCCCGGCAAGGGAATAAAGTGACCCATTTTTAAAAAATGGTTGATGATGACCCAGATTATGGTATGTATTTATGTATTTATTTACTTTTAATTGTTTATATACCGCTTTTACAATTTGAGGATTAATCAAAACGGTTAACAATAAACATACATAAGAGTAAACACTAAAATAAAATGAAAATATTAATTAAAATAAAATAAATACATAAAATACATAAAAATTAGAACAAGCACTAAGAGACATATATGACGCTTCAAGGAAGCATATGGTTCTTGTAAATGAAATATGTCAGTAAATGAAAAGTAAGAGGTGCAGTTAGGTATGATCTAAGTTTGAGGATTAATCAATGTGCTATAAGCTCTTTGAAATAGGTAAGTTTTTAATGTTTTCTTAAATTGCTGTGTAGATGGTATAAGCCGTAAAGAGTCTGGTAGTGAATTCCATAGGATATGGCCAGCTATTGAGAAAGCCCTTTTTCTAGTTAATTCAAGTCTGGCGAACTTGATAGTGGGTATGTCTAGTAGGTTTTTTGAGGTAGATCTGAGTTGTCTGGTAGGTTTATAAATATGAAGATAGTACAGAGCCATGTTGATGTTGCATTATTGATAAGGGAATCAATACATGTTATATATAGATGAAAATAGAGTGTACCTTCATACGATGCGAACCTGCCAGGTTCTGCTATCGTGTCTGTGAGCCACAAAATGGCTTCTAATCATTAGGTACCTCTATAAGATGGTTAGATTGTGTTATTATCCACGGGTATTGCACTTATCTCATGTTCACACAGTCAGTCTCGAACCGCCGACACCAGGGTGTTTCGGAGCGAGGCTCCTTCTTCAAGGGCAGTACTTGTGATGGGAGAGACTGCTAAGACATTGTGGAAATCTACATAACATAAAAAACATACCATGACATTCATCCTTAAATTATTGACTGTTTATGTCACTTAATACGGTCACTATGAACCTGGAAAGATACATACTTGCAATCGCGGCAGTTTCAGTATTGTGGACTTGACGTTTGTAGTGCAATCAGTAATGCTCCGCTATAAAGTGCATATAAGAAAGACACCTTTTGGAACTCTATTATTCATAAAGACAATGCTGCCTAGTAAATTGTAGGAAAGACCATGCCGGCATATCTGGATGTGCAATACTTACTGTATTTTTGACGGCTGTCTCTGAGCGGCTCCTTTTACTAACGCGGGAGACCGCTCTGATGCCGCCATATTTAAAGGGATTCCTCCGAATCAAAATCATGATGTTTAGGGGCGGTCCTACTGACGTCAGAGCTGTGGTTACATTATTATTGTGGCTGGATCAGATCATTGTGAGCCACTCTATTTTATCATTGAGCCCGTCTGGTTCCAAAGTATTAAGGCGATGTATCCATTCATTTTCTTTTCTGTTGAGGATATTAACACGGTCCCCCGCCTCTCCACGAAGCGTGGACGTGCTCCAGTACAGACCATTTCAAATCACCAAATGTGTGTCCCAAGTCTATGCAGTGCTGTACCACGGGTGCTTTGATGTCCTGATTATTAATTCGGCATTTATGCTCCGTGAGCCGGGTCTTTATTTTTCTTTTTGTTCTGCCTATATAAACCTTGGGACAGGGACATTGTAATGTATAGACAACATGATCTGTGTTGCAATTAACGTCATTGTTTAATTTGACCACTTGTCCTGTGGTGGGATGATTCCAAGTGGTGCCCTGATGTAATCTTTCTTGTCTCTATTAAATTTATTTATTTTGTATCTCTTGATGTCCATTTTGAACTTATCCATATCAGATGTTAATTGCTCCATAGCAGCGTCTGCAATTTCCATTGTGGTGCTCTGTTTATATTCGTCCTGTATAACGACTAGTTCTGCGTTGATTTCTTCAGTTGTAATTTTCGTATATTCAATTATTAGAAGCATAAGGCTTACTTGATTTCACTTACCCACGACCGCCTCCGACCCCGACCACGAGGCAGCCCCTGCCTTCCGCCGAGAAACGCTGACGTCATCGGGCCGACCTTCCTCCGCCTCCGAGGGACACGCTGCCGGCGCACAGCCAATCAGGGGACAGCCCTGATTGGCCTTTAAACCCGAGAGGCTCCCGGACTGAGCCCCTTTCAAGCGGACGCCGCCGAACGGAGAGGGCGAGTGGGAGCAGTGCAGGGCCTGCGCGATCGGCGCCGGAGGCCCGCCGGGGTAAGGCCTACTTGATTTCACTTACCCACGACCGCCTCCGACCCCGACCACGAGGCAGCCCCTGCCTTCCGCCGAGAAACGCTGACGTCATCGGGCCGACCTTCCTCCGCCTCCGAGGGACACGCTGCCGGCGCACAGCCAATCAGGGGACAGCCCTGATTGGCCTTTAAACCCGAGAGGCTCCCGGACTGAGCCCCTTTCAAGTGGACGCCGCCGAACGGAGAGGGCGAGTGGGAGCAGTGCAGGGCCTGCGCGATCGGCGCCGGAGGCCCGCCGGGGTAAGCCCTACTTGATTTCACTTACCCACGACCGCCTCCGACCCCGACCACGAGGCAGCCCCTGCCTTCCGCCGAGAAACGCTGACGTCATCGGGCCGACCTTCCTCCGCCTCCGAGGGACACGCTGCCGGCGCACAGCCAATCAGGGGACAGCCCTGATTGGCCTTTAAAACCCGAGAGGCTCCCGGACTGAGCCCCTTTCAAGCGGACGCCGCCGAACGGAGAGGGCGAGTGGGAGCAGTGCAGGGCCTGCGCGATCGGCGCCGGAGGCCCGCCGGGGTAAGGCCTACTTGATTTCACTTACCCACGACCGCCTCCGACCCCGACCACGAGGCAGCCCCTGCCTTCCGCCGAGAAACGCTGACGTCATCGGGCCGACCTTCCTCCGCCTCCGAGGGACACGCTGCCGGCGCACAGCCAATCAGGGGACAGCCCTGATTGGCCTTTAAACCCGAGAGGCTCCCGGACTGAGCCCCTTTCAAGCGGACGCCGCCGAACGGAGAGGGCGAGTGGGAGCAGTGCAGGGCCTGCGCGATCGGCGCCGGAGGCCCGCCGGGGTAAGCCCTACTTGATTTCACTTACCCACGACCGCCTCCGACCCCGACCACGAGGCAGCCCCTGCCTTCCGCCGAGAAACGCTGACGTCATCGGGCCGACCTTCCTCCGCCTCCGAGGGACACGCTGCCGGCGCACAGCCAATCAGGGGACAACCTTGTTTAGCCCTTTAATTTCAAATGTAACAGACTCCCAGGTGCCGCGCGCCTAGCGTCGCGCGCCTAAGGAGCACGCCAAAGGAGCCTGCTCCTTTGTGCGCTCCTTAGTGCACTCCCTTTGTGTACCCCGTATACTCCTCTGTCTTCACTGCTCTCCCCTCCAATCCCTCCACAGCCCCCAGCAACTGCCAGCCCCCATATATTCCTTCCAACACTCAACACATGAATCTCTAAAACAAAAAAAAAAAAAAAAAAACCATCCAACACTCAACAACCTGACAACCCCTGCCACCACTCAAAACCCACACAATGGCCTCAGACCAATACATCCCCAAACTAATCCATCGCCACAACCACCACCACACTCCTAAAGCCACACCCACCACTAGACGCCTCACCAAAATTCACACCAACCCTAACATACCCTATACCACAATCACTCTCATCACCCTCCTCCTCATTAATGCACAGTCGATCACCAAAAAAATCCCAGTCATCCATGACATACTCACAGATGACCAACCAGACATATTCTGTATAACCGAATCCTGGCTGAAACATTCTGATACAGTCCTACTCAATCAACTGCCCAGAAACACATACAATATTTTCTCCATTCCCAGAAGCAAAAGAAAGGGAGGTGGCCTACTATTCCTAGCACACAAAAAACTTAAATTCTCTTCCCACTCCCTTAACTTACCACCTCCTATCGAGACCAACCTATTCAAATCAAAACATCTCCAAATACTCCTCCTATATGCCCCACCTGGTTGCCTACAACATAACCTTTCCCCCCTGATTGAATCCATCACAACCCACATAAACTTACAAGAGCCAGCCATCATACTAGGAGACTTCAATCTCCATATCGACACCCACCCCCCCTCCCCACAAGCGAACTACTCCTTTCCACCATGTCTGCCATTGGATTCACCCAAATCATCAACACGCCCACTCAAAAATCGGGCCATACCCTGGACTTAATATTCATAAACAACAAAATATCTGCAACTGGACCACCCTCTACAACCCCCACCCCATGGTCCGACCACAGCCTCATCCAAGCCAAGCTTCAACTCCAATCCAACCCAATACAAACAAACAACCGAATCATCGAATTCACCAAACCATGCTCCAGTGAAGACATCGCCGAAGTGCTACCTGAGGCACTAAAAACAATCAACTTAAATGATGCCAACTCAGCCACAAACTCCTGGATAACCATCAACACAGACATAGCCAATACATTATGTCCCACGATAAGGAAGAAATCAAGCAATCTACAAAGCAAAGAGCTCCATGGTACACCCCAGAACTGAAAACCTCAAAGCGAACACTGAGACAAACTGAAAAACAATGGAGACGAACCCCCACCTCAAACCTGAAAGACAAATTCAGAACACTACTACATAACTATACAACAGACCTCAACACAGCAAAGCGCAATTTCTACACATCAAGAATTCATGATTACCAATATAACCCGAGGACCCTCTTCGCCTATGTCAAAGACCTAACCAACCCCATCCAAAATGACAATAAGCCAAACTCCAGCAACATCTCAAGTGAAAAACTAGCACAATTCTTCAAGGACAAAGTTAACAACATCATCGCCAAAATTCCCCAAAACTACAACGACCCAGTTGACATCCCCCCTCCCATCCACACATGGTCACAATTCACACCCGTTGCTTCCACAGAAATCGAACCTATCATCAGAAAAACCAACCCTGCATCACACCCTCTAGACCCCATCCCCATCAAAACCCTAAAACTCATCAGAGAGATTATTGTCAAACCAATAACCTACATCATCAACTTATCCCTAGAACAAGGAATCTTCCCAGAAAAACTCAAAAACGCCATCATCAAACCAATCATCAAAAAACCTCAACTCGACAAATCCGACCCAGCAAATTACAGACCAGTCTCCAACCTCCCATTCCTAGCAAAAATCATCGAAAAAACAGTCAACAATCAACTCACAGAACACCTTGAAACCTATAATGTTCTACAGCCCGCACAACATGGTTTCAGAAAATTCTTCAGCACTGAAAACCCTCCTCCTCTCTCTCACTGATACCATCCTTAGAGGACGCGACAAAGGCAAATCTTTCCTCCTGATACTTCTTGATATATCCGCCGCCTTTGACAACCATCAATCACAGAACTCTCCTCACTAGACTTAAAGAAATTGGTCTCCAAGACACCACAATCAAATGGTTCAACTCCTACCTCTCAAACAGATCCTACATCGTCAAGACAAACTCATCTGAATCCTCTCAAGTGCCCCTCACTCATGGAGTCCCTCAAGGTTCTTCACTATCCTCAACCCTATTTAACATTTACCTCATCCCACTATGCAAATACCTTTCAGAGGCAAACCTCACCTACTTCATCTATGCAGACGACATACAAATATTACTCCCCATAAACAAGTCCATCCAACTAACCATGGAAAAATGGAACAAACTCAGCTCAAATCTATCCCACTTGCTATCTCAATTATCTCTATGCCTCAACCAAGCCAAACAGAAATCATTCACATCCACGATGACCGACCCTCTCTTCCACTCAAGTGCACCCCCTCCGACCACCCAGGAAGCTCAACCAACCCGGGAGTGCCCCAAATCTCACCCACGCCGTCCACAAGAAACCTAGGCGTAACAATCGACAGCCATCTCAACTTTAAACGACACATCTCCAATACAATCAAGGATGGATTCTTCAAACTCCAGACACTAAAAAAACTCAAACCCCTTCTCCAAGAGCACGATTTCCGAACAGTCCTTCAATCATTATCTTCGCAAAACTTGATACTGCAACTCCCTCCTCCTTGGCCTACCAGAAATTCACATCAAACCCCTCCAAGTGCTACAGAACGCTGCCGCCAGAATCATCACTAACAACAAAAAATCCTCACACATCACACACCACTCTCAAAGAACTCCACTGGCTACCCATTACCCCAAAGAATCCAGTATAAAACCCTCACCCTCATGCACAAAAAAATAAACAACAACAACATGAACTGGCTAAACAACGGAATACAACCTTACCCTACTCAAAGAACTCTCAGATCCACCAACACTGGCCTCCTAGCCGTACCCAATCTCAAATCTGCACACCTCAACGTCACCCGCAAACGAGCCATAACAATTGCGGGCCCCTCCTTATGGAACTCCCTCCCCACCTGTCTCAGAAATGAACCTTCATTGCAAGTCTTCAAAAAAACACCTCAAAACATGGCTGTTCCTAAAAGCATTCCCACCTGACACGTAACCTACCCAAATTCAACTGCAACACACACCACGCCCCCCTACACAAGCATCTCGCATCACCATCTTCCCTCCCTTGCACCACCTTCCCCCTCCTATCCCCCCTTCAACCCTCCCTGCCAACCTAACCTTAATATATCCTCATCAACAAGTCATTTATGTACATATGTTATATACTACATCAAATGTTCAACGTAATCCTGTTATTCCTGTTATAATTTGTATAATTTGTTATATTTATTACAATGTTACAATTTATTATATTTATTACAATGTATAATGTAAAATAGGGCTGTTACTACCCTATTCTTTGAGTTATCTGGAAACCGATGTGATATCTCGATCGAACGTCGGTATATAAAAGAAATAAATAAATAAAATAAATAAATAAATAAGATCTAGGGAACATTTGTTCAGAATTGCATGCCATTTGGTAAGAAATTCTGCTCTTTCTGTGAACATCAATGGTTCCTTTCTCATTCGTAGTCCCCTGGGAATTAACTGTTGTTTAATGTACTCTATCAGGGTAATGTACTCTATCAGGGTAACTCCATGTAATGACATTAATTGCAACACAGATCATGTTGTCTATACATTACAATGTCCCCTGTCCCAAGGTTTATATAGGCAGAACAAAAAGAAAAATAAAGACCCGGCTCACGGAGCATAAATGCCGAATTAATAATCAGGACATCAAAGCACCCGTGGTACAGCACTGCATAGACTTGGGACACACATTTGGTGATTTGAAATGGTCTGTACTGGAGCACGTCCGCGCTTCGTGGAGAGGCGGGGACCGTGTTAATATCCTCAACAGAAAAGAAAATGAATGGATACATTGCCTTAATACTTTGGAACCAGACGGGCTCAATGATAAAATAGAGTGGCTCACAATGATCTGATCCAGCCACAATAATAATGTAACCACAGCTCTGACGTCAGTAGGACCGCCCCTAAACGTCATGATTTTGATTCGGAGGAATCCCTTTAAATATGGCGGCATCAGAGCAGTCTCCCGCGTTAGTAAAAGGAGCCGCTCAGAGACAGCCGTCAAAAATATAGTAAGTATCGCACGTCCAGATATGCCGGCATGGTCTTTCCTACAATTTACTAGGCAGCATTGTCTTTATGAATAATAGAGTTCCAAAAGGTGTCTTTCTTATATGCACTTTATAGCGGAGCATTACTGATTGCACTACTAACGTCAAGTCCACAATACTGAAACTGCCGCGATTGCAAGTATGTATCTTTCCAGCTTCATAGTGACCATATTAAGTGACATAAACAGTCAATAATTTAAGGATGAATGTCATGGTATGTTTTTTATGTTATGTAGATTTCCACAATGTCTTAGCAGTCTCTCCCATCACAAGTACTGCCCTTGAAGAAGGAGCCTCGCTCCGAAACACCCTGGTGTCGGCGGTTCGAGACTGACTGTGTGAACATGAGATAAGTGCAATACCCGTGGATAATAACACAATCTAACCATCTTATAGAGGTACCTAATGATTAGAAGCCGTTTTGTGGCTCACAGACACGATAGCAGAACCTGGCAGGTTCACATCGTATGAAGGTACACTCTATTTTCATCTATATATAACATGTATTGATTTCCTGTATTAAGTATCATGTTGTAGCCATTGGGTCTTATATTTCAGCATTATTGATAAGAGCATGTATAATAGTCAAAACTTTATATTGAATTCTATATTTAACCAGAAGCCAATGAAAGGAGAATAGAACTGGAATGATATGATTTCTGTGCGAGGTACCTGAGAGAATTCGAGCTTCAGTATTTTGTATTAATTGTAAAGGATGGGTAGCAGAATCTGGCAAACCTAAATATAATGGTATTGTTCTGGGATGGAGACAGATCTGTGATAAAGTCCATGGAGATGCTGGACTATGGCTCGGTAGGTGCTGGAAGTGGTTGGAGTAGGCCCCAAGCCATCTGGTAGGCTGCTTCTGTTGGGCACAGACAGGACATAAATCTACATAGGTACGAGAGTCTTGCACATGTTGGGCCACCAGTAGTGTCTCCATAACATCTCTAGGGTCCTGGCACGACCCGGGTGTCCTGACAACTTGGAATCATGAGCCCATTTCAGAACTTGTTCACATAATCTACGTGAAACAACAGTTTTCCCAGCTGGAACTGTAGCACGGTAAGGGATATGCAGGCAGGATCTATGATATATCTAGGAACGTCGGGGACATACTCAGGTTCAAAGGATCTTGAAAGTGCATCTGCGCAGAGGTTCTTAGAGGTTGGGCAATAACATAGAATGAAGAGGAACCATTCAAAGAAGAGCGCCCATCGGGCTTATCAAGGATTCAGGAGTTGAGCTTCTTTAAGGTGCTCAAGATTCTTATAGGTGAAGATGGTAAACTTGTGTTGTGCCCCTTCCAACCAGGGGCACTATTCTTGGAGTGCCAACTTTACGGCGAGAAGTTTTCGGTCACCAACGGTGTAACTCTGCTCTGTAGGAGAGAACTTGTGTGAGTAGAATGAACAAGGTATCAATTTACCCTTGGGGAGAACTGGCTTAAGACGGCTCCTGCCCAATTGCAGAGGTGTCAATTTCGATGATGAATGGATGACTTGGATCTGGATGCTGAAGACAAGGACCAGAACATAAAGCTTCTTTGAGCGTCTGAAAGGTGGCTTTTGCTTTGGGAGTCCACACGTGAGTGTTAGCCCCTTTCTTGGTCATGGCGGTAAGCGGAGAAGCTAGGGTAGAATAATTGGCAATGAAGCTCCGGTAATAATTAGTAAACCAAGGAAATGTTGTAAGGCCCATAGACCCACTGGCTGTTGTCAGTCTCGGATCCCCTGGACTTTGTCTGGATCCATGGAAAAATCCTCGATCAGATATAATGTACCCTAGGAAGGGTAAGCAATTTAGCTCAAAGAGGCACTTCTCTAACTTGGCATAAAGATGGTTTTCTCTTAGACATTGGAGAACAATCTGGACAAGGTCTCAATGAGATTCAAGGTCTTTGGAAAAGATGAGGATGTCGTCAAGATATACGACTATGAAGGAGTACAAGAGGTCTCGGAGAATTTCATTCATAAGGTGTTGAAAGACCACTGGGGCATTTCATAGCCCAAAAGGCATCACGGTATAGTCAATGTGACCATCCCTCGTGTTGAATGCGGTTTTCCAGATGGCTTCATGTTGGATGCATACCAGATTGTACGCACCCCTTAGATCCAACTTGGTGAAGATCCTTGCCCCTTGAAGGTGGTCGAATAGCTCGCTAATAAGGGGCAGGGGATATTGGTCTTTGCGGGTTATGGCATTAAGCCCTCTGTAATCAATACAAGGGTGTAAACCTCCATCCTTTTTCTTAATGAAGAAAAAGCTCACTCCAGCAGGAGAATCAGAGGGACGGATGAACCTTTTTTCTAGGTTCTCTTTGATATACTCAGACATGGCTAGGGTTTCTGGGTGAGACAATGGATAAGTTTTGCCCTTGGGGTTGTAGTGCCTGGCAGAAGTTCTATGGGACAATTGAACTTGCGTAACGGAGGCAAGGTATCCGCCTTCTGCTTCAAGAAGACGTCTTCAAAGTCAGCATACTGAGTAGGCAAACCAGATAGAGTGGTAGACTTCAGAACAGGGACTACTGGAGCTACTGGACATAGACATGTCTTCTGGCATTTGGAGCCCCACTGCACCAACTGCAGGGAATGCCAGTCGAACTGGGGCTTGTGGTCCTGGAGCCAGGGCAGCCCCAGGATAACTGGATGTGTAGAATGTTTTAATACATAGAAGGGCATCTTCTCCTTATGGAGCGTGCCCATGGTAAGATGGACAGCCACTGTTCGATGGGTTATGAGCCCTGGGAGTGGTTCTCCATGAATGGAGGCAATGTGGAGGCTCACATCTAAGGGCTGAAGAGGAATGTTCAGAAGCTTGACAATGTCATCCATGAGGAAGCTGCCACTTGCTCAGATATCGACAAGAGCAGTGGTGGCGAAGGAGTGGGCCTCAATGCCCAGAGAGATGGGAAGAAGAAGTTGGGGGCCGGTGACAGTAGTACCTAAACTTGGGACCCCTGCCATGCTCAGGCATTGCAGTTTTACGGATGGACTAGACAGAACTGCCAAAGATGTCCAGAAGTGCCACAGTAAAGGCAAAGTCTCTCCTTCCTCCAACGGAGATGTTTGGTTGGAGACAGTCATCTACATTTCACCTCCATAGGTTCCACCACGGAAGAAGGCGGTGGTGCCAGAATCTTGTCTGGACGACTCTGGACACACATGGGATGCGGTGTAGGAGAGCGGAAAGCCTTTACTGCTAGGCGCCTTTGCCGGAGATGATGGTCGATCTTCCCGGTGAGGGAAATCAGTTCCTCTAGAGATGTTGGAGTCTCACAGATGGAGAGTTCATCTTTTAGAGCGCTGGAGAGTCCATCTAGGAGATGGCTTGTAGACAATCTTCTTGCCACCCAAGCTCAGTAGCCAGGGTCCTGAACTCCACCGTATACTCGGAGAAGGTCCGTGACTCTTGACAGAGTTGGAGTAGACTATGGATGGCTACAGCCTGGTGGCCTGGGTCTCCAAAGTTCTGCTTGAAGAGAGAAACAAACTCAGATAACTTGGAAAGTATGGGATAAGTGCATTTCCATAAAGGAGAGGTCCATGCCAGAGCCTTCTCTTCCAGGAGGGAAAGGATGAAGGTCACTTTAGTGATTTCCTTCAGGAACAAGGAGGGTTGCAGTGCAAATTGCATGAAGCACTGATTGAAGAAGCCATGACAGGAGCGTGGGTCCCCACTGTATTGAGGAGGGGCAGGAAGTGCCAATGATGCTTTGGGTAGCATAGAGGCTGATAGGCCCACGGGATTGGCCAGAGCTGTATCTTGCACCTAGGAATGAAGCTCTTCCACTGAAGAGGCTCATGATTCCAAACCTTGATGATGTTCTTTGACTGTGGCGGCCAAACCTGGTAGGGCCCTGGAGGCGGGAGACTCCACCGAGTCCATGGTCTTGGCAACCTGTTGTGATCGGGGGATGGACCCTTGTCCTGGAGGAGTGGAGAACGGCTCCCTGGTAGGGACCAGGAAGCACCTGCCCCCAGGGGTCGGGGCACTGGAGGAGATAGAGGCTTAGATGAGCTTCACCACTGGAAGCCTGCGGTCCCCCTGGGTGGAGCCTGTAGGGATCCGGGCTGCTTGGACTTAGGTGGGCCTCACAGGGTCTCCTGGTGAGGTAGTAGACAGGCGTGCCCACAGACAGCAAGGGAGCGCGGTTGGACTCGAGACTGTAGGTCAGATGGAGCAAGGAGGACCAGAACAACGTAGACGATGACAAGGCAAGGGATAGAGCCAGAATCAGGAGACGTGTTCAATCAGGCAGAGGTCAGAATCTGAGGGTCAGTCCGAGTAGTAGTCAATGAGACAGAGGTCAGGTTCCGGAGGTCAGACAAGGTCACAAGGCAGGCAGAGATCAGGATGTAGGCAGCAGTCAGGAAGGTCAAGGAACAGGCCAAGGTCAATACCAGAGAGACAGTCCGACGGTACTATCTAGGAGATGAACAGACAGACATAGGAACAGAGAGGCTCTGGAACATTAGAATGCAGGAACAAGGCTGGAACAGTTGGATCCTGGAGCAAGGCTGGAACTAGACTGGAACAAGGTTGGAATGAGACTGGAACAAGGCTTAGGATGCACTAACAATCTAGCACATCTAACAATGCCGACCCGATTGCCAAAACAAGGAAGTGCAGGCAGGAACTTCCTTAAGTAGTTCCTTCAATCAAGGCACGCCGCGGAACTAGGACCGCCCTTGGCCCTACAAGAAGCTGGGCGGTCCGTGTGCACAAGTGTAGGGGCGTGGCCAATGCCACAGTAGACGCCGAACTCCGGCGTGAGGCCAGGTATGCAGTGGAAGGCCCGACGACCGCCGCCGCGGGATGCCGAGGTCTGGAGGAGCTCGCGGCTGCTGCTGGGGAGGCCAACCAAGGACCTGCAGAGGAGCCAGAGAGGTGAGCAGACCCATGCGTGGGCCGGAAGCGGACAGGGCACACAACATTCTCTGTACCATTTCTAGTTCTGCTATATATTTTTTGAGATGTGGTGACCAGAACTGCACTCAATACTCAAGATAAGGTCACACCATGAAGTGATACAAAGACATTATGATTGTCTCTGTTTTATTCTCCATTCCTTTCCTAATAATCCCTAATATTCTTTTTGCTTTCTTAGTTACTGCTGCATACTGAGCAGAAGATTTCAACATATTATTAATGATGGTGACTTGATCCTTTTTTCTTAATTGTCACTCCTAATGTGGACTCTTTCATTGTTTAGTGATATTTCGGAGTATCTTTCCTTAAGTGCATTACTTTGAACTTGTCCACTTTAAATTTAATTTGCTATTTTCATGCCCACACTCCAGTTTTGCAAGTTCCTCTTGCAATTTCTCCCACTCCTCTTGTGATTTAACAACTTTGAATAATTTTGTGTCATTGGCAAATGTGATGACTTCTCTCATTGTTCCCATTTCCAGGTCATTTATAAATATATTATAAAGCATTGGTACCAGAACATATTCTGGGACACTCCATAATTCACCATTGGGAAAATGGTGAAAATTTAGCCCTATTCTGATCTCTGTTTACTCTTTTTTAACCAGTTTGCAATCCACAATAGGATGCTGCCTCCTTTCACATGACATTTTATTTCTGAAGAATACTCTCACAAGGGACTTTGTCAAATGCTTTCTGGAAATCATGTTACACTATATCAACTGGCTCACCTTTGTCCACATATTTATTATACCCTCAAAAAATGTAGTAGATTGTGAGGCAAGACTTCCCATGTCTAAATCCATATTGGCTTTATCCCATTAAATTATGCCCATCTAAATAATTTAACTTTGAATGTGCAGGAAGTTCTGAATAAGAATGTTTGTATGCAAAGTAACATAGAATGTTTAGAGAAAAATACTATTGTTTTAGATGAGAAATTGGGAGAAATAAAGAAAACTCAGGTTAACTTAATAAAGTCAGTTCAAGAACATGAAGGGAAATTAGAAATGATAGAGAACCAGAATAGGAAACTGAATTTAAGAATACTCAATTTTCCTATAGTTCATCTGGTGACACCAGTGGACTTGTTTAATAGTTATTTAAAAAACATCTTAAAGTATTCTGAAAATTCAATTCCTAAGCTGTCTAAATCCTATTACTTACTACAACAACACAGTAAGGAAAATGATAATGTTAAATCTATGGAAAGTTTTAACCTGACAGAATTTTTGGAAAAATCATACGAATCAAAGATTGAAAATAGAGCAACCCTTTTGGTGCAGTTTCAATCCCAAGCAGAGAGAGATGAGGTGTTAAAACTTCATTTCGGACAACAAAAACAAAACTTCTATGGTGCTCCAGTGAGAATATTCCCAGATGTTATTCGCACAACACAGATAAGGAGAAAACATTTTATAGCACTTCGGAAGGAAGTACAAGAAAAGGGAGCACAGTTCTCCTTACGATATCCATGTAAGTGCTATATAAAATATCAAGGAAATTCATATATCTTTAACTTCCCAGATCAATTACGTGCATTTCTTGATACTCACTCCTAAGGGTTGTATGAAAAAGTGGGATAAATGGAATGTATGAGGGAGTACAAGGAGGTTTATGCTTGTAATATTTTCTTTTCATTTTTGCTCCAATAGTTTACACCTTGTCAAAGTTCACTAATATTATTCTTAATATTATCCTAGCAACTGATACAATTTGAGGAAATTTTTGTATTGTAAGTGAATTTTTCTTAGTTTTATTCTTACCTCTGTATCAGAATTACTGTTTGTAATAATTTAAGAAATGCAATAAAAAAAAAAAATTATGCCCATCTATATGTTAATATTTTATTCTTAATGATACTTTCTCCCATTTTGCATGGCTCAGATATCCGACTCACTGGATCATCCCTTGATTCCTTTTAAAAAATTGGCATTATATCATCAATCTTCCAGTTTTCAGGTACCATAGATGATTTTAATGATAGTTTACACATTATTAATAGCAAGTACATTATTTAATATTTCAGTTCTTTCAACACTATGGAATGTATACCATCTGGTCCAGATGATTTGCTAAACTATATTTTGTCAATTTAACCTATTATATCTTCCAGGTACACTGAGATTTGTTTCCATTTTGCTGAAACTTTGAATATTATTTCTGGCATGGGTATATATCTCTTTCATCTTCCTTAGTGAAGACAGAAGCAAATAATTTATTTAGTCTCCCTGCTATGCTTTTTCATTTTATCTTAATCACCACTCTGAAAGTTAAATGCATTTCTAATAGATATTTTTAGTATATTTCCTCCAGTATTTAAGAAAAATTTGATCATATTGTCATCACTATTAACAAGTCAGATGGAGTGGAGATCTCCTTTACCATCAACCAATATTTTAAAAAAGAAAAACAACACAAGAATTACATTGAGCAGTTTTACATGGTTCTTCATTCACTTCATAAGTAGCAATACAAACAAGCACCAGATAAGTGTTTATTCCTGACGGCATTTCAGATGGAATGCAGAGAGAGTCTTTTTTCATTTCATTTATTTTTTAATGATGATTTTTCTAAGGGCATTTTTAACTTCTTGATTTCTTAGACTATAAATAATGGGGTTTAGCATGGGGGTGAGTACTGTGTACAGAAGGGCAAATACTTTGTCTTGCTCTGGTGATTGCATTGAACTTGGCCTCATGTATACAAACAAAACTGTCCCATAAAATAGAAAAACAACTGTGAGGTGGGAGGAACAGGTGGAGAAGGCCTTTCTTCTCCCTTCAGAATGATGGATTTTCAAGATGGCTACTATGACAAAGATGTAGGATGATAGAGTTAGAAGAAATGGGATGAGAGACAAAACTGCTCCTTCAGAAAGTACAAGTATTTCAAAGTTGTGGGTATCACTACAGGATAATTTTAGCAGTGCAGTGAGGTCACAGAAGAAGTGGTCAATCTCATTGGAGCCACAATAGGAGAACTGAGATATGAGAATTTCAAAAGGAACTCCATCCAGAGAGCCAGTTAACCATGATGCAGCCACCAGTAAAATACAGATCCTTTTATTCATCATGAGTGGGTATCGCAATGGATTGCATATTGCCACATAACGATCATAGGCCATAGCAGTGAGGAGTAGGGGTGTGCATTCGGATTGACCGCATTAGTAAAACGCAACTCATATTTTTTTTTTACTTAAAAAATTGATTCGACATAAACGATCGGATTTCCCACATATCGAACATAGATATGTTCGATATGTGGGAAATCGCGATTGTTGAGCCAAAATAAAAATTTAAACCCCCTCACCCTCCTTAATCCCCCCCCCAGACTTACCACAACTCCCTGGTGATCGAGCGAGGAGTGAGGACGCCATTTCTGCAATCCTTGGCGAGAAGCATGTGACGTCGGCGGCACGTTGAGTGACGCCGGCGTCACGTGATTCCCGGCTCGTTCGCGCCAGACGGCTCGTTCGGCCAAAAAAGAACTTTTGGCCAGCTTGGGGGGGTCAGGAGGCCCCCCCAAGCTGGCCAAAAGTTCTTTTTGGGCCGAACGAGCCGTCCGGCGCAAACGAGCCGGGAATCACGTGGCGCCGCGTCACTCAGACGCGACGTCACGTGATTCCTGGCAAGTTCGCGCCGGACGGCTCGTTCGGCCCAAAAAGAACTTTTGGCCAGCTTGAGGGGGTCAGGAGGCCCCCCCAAGCTGGCCAAAAGTTCTTTTTGGGCCGAACGAGCCGTCCGGCGCGAACTTGCCGGGAATCACGTGACGTCGGCGTCACGTGATACTGAGGAAGAAGTACATGGGTTTGTGGAGATGATGGTCAGACCACATTAATGTTAGAAATCCAAGGTTTCCCAGAATAGAGATAAAGAAGGCTGGTAAAACTATTACATAAATTAAGGTTTCCTCATGAGAATATTTATTAAAGCCCAGAATAATGAATCCTGTTGTCCCTGTCTTATTCTCCATCTCCATTGTTTCAGTGCCCATAATCTGTTAGGATATGAAGAAAGAGATTAAAACATTGCAATTGAATGAATATTGAAAACTATAATATATAAGTAGTCCCAATCATGCCTATGGCTATCAGTGTTGAAAATTCCTGAGTCACGGTGATGAGAGGCAGCCAATTCCTATTTTTAATGATTTATCATCCATTATCATTTCCATTTTCACATCCTCCCTCTCACCAAGTTAGCAATTACAAGGTGAGAGGAAAAAAGTATGGTGTAGGAGTAATCACACTTCTGAGAAATACCATCTTAGGAAGAATGTGTGAGAGATTAGGCAGTCACAGCAATGTAAACAATGTAGAGCTCTCATCTCTGATCTTCTGAGGGAGGCTGGAGAATAAATAAACACAAAAGAATTGAGGCATGTGAACATCACGTGCATCTTATTGAGTTTTCCCCTCCACCACCTCCTTTTCAATATTAAAAAAAAATGTTTTTATTTTTCGAATGATGGTAGGATTTAGTACATCCAAATCCATAATGCATTGCTTGAAAATATTTGTGTGCATTTATTTTGTAAACAATAAAATTAAACCAAATAAAAGAGCTACCCTGAGGTCCTCCAACACCTCCCTTACCCAGCTGGTCTAAGCGAAGACCAGTTAGTTCCTCCCTGGGCTTCTCTGTTCCTGTTGCGCTCGGGGGATGGACCCTTGGCCTGGGGCAAGAATGGAATGGCTCCTGAAAGGGAACAGGAGATAACTGCCCCCAGGGGGTGGAGCACTGAAGGAGACAGAGGCTAGTTAGAGCATCACCACTGGAAGCCCGAGGTCCCCCCGGGAGGAGCCCATAGGGACCAGGGCCCATTGGACTTAGGTGGCCTCCTGGGGGAATGGAAGCCAGGCATGCCCACAGACACAGAAGGAGCACAGGTTGGGTTCAAGCTGGAGCAGGGAGAACCAGAACAGAGTTGGTGATGACAAGGCGAGGAACAGAGCCAGAATCTGGAGGCGAGGCCATGCAGGTGAAAGGTCAATGTCCATAGTTCAGTCCGAGGAGTGGTCAACGAAGCAAGGATCAGATACCAGAGGTCAGACGTAGTCAGAGGCAAGCAGAGGTCTAGAGGCAGGCGGCATACAGGCGAGTAGATCTGGAACAGGCTGAGGTCTTTGAGGCAGGCGGCAGACAAACAGGAAGGTCAGGAACAAGCCGAGGTCAGTACCAGAAGACAGTCCGAGGGTACTACCTGGGGTTGCACAGGAACAGGCAGGCACTGAGCCAGCAGGGCACTGGAACAGGACTGAATGATAAGCGCGGTCAATCAGGCAGAGGTCGGGTTCCGGAGGTCAAACGAGGTCACAGGCAAGCCAAGGTCAATAACGGACAAACAAAGAGATTCAAGAGACTAGAGAGAGTAACAGGAGTCCAGACAACCTAAGGAGGAGGCCAGTTGCAAAGGCAAGCTCTGGTTGCCAGAGCTTGCCTTATATAATCCCAAGGGAGGGACGTCATCTGAAGAAGCCCGGCAGTCCTAGCGCATCGCGGCCCCTTTAAGTCTCGGGGAAGGGCACGTGTGTGAGCGAAATCCTTGGCTGGAACAGGGCTCAGCGGCGGGGAAGCCACACAAGGGCCAGAGGTTGATGGCAATGGCGTTCCTGCCATACCGCGCCGTGGGAGTGAGTCCTCGGTGCCGCAAAGGAGAGGTGAGAAGAGCCGGCCATGGCCTCTGTGGCCGGTCTTCATAACAGTTCCCTGCTTTCAACCCTAATAACCTATTGAGGTTGTAGATCTGCCTTGCCCCTCCTTACTGCACCTGTGGGGGTTCATAGAACAAAAGTGGAAGAGCAATGTCTACTCACTCTAGCCATCCTTCTCTATTCTTTAAATTTGGTACCTGTGAATTGCCCAAGCCTAGTGTCAAGTGTTGTTTTGGAAGGGAAGGCTGGAGGAGGTTTAATTTTTTTATTTTGATGGGAAGGGTAGGGACATACATTTCTTTTTATTTTTGCTTTTGTAAACATTGGGGATGTGCATTCGTTTGGAACAAAATAGGAAATAAAGATTTCCTATTTCATTACATTTCGGGGGGGCTGAGGAAATAATAGGAAAACCCACAACATTTTGTGTGGTTTTCTTATTGGTTTTTTTTGGGGGGGGGAGAAAGGGCACTTTAAAAAAAAAAAAAAAACAAACCCACCCCAACCCTTCGAATTTAATTAATTGCAACTCCCCACCCTCCCAAGGCTTGCCCAACCCCCCAAGACTTGCTGAAAGTCCCTGGTGTCCAGCAGGGTCCCAGGAGCAATCTCCCCCTCTTGGGCCATCGGTTGCCTCTAATCAAAATGGCACAGGTGGCTCTTTGCCTTTACCATGTGACAGGGGCTACCGATGCCATTGGTCGGCCCCTGTCACATGGTGGGAGCAATGGATGGCCCGTGCCATTTTTTAAGATGGCGCTGGCCATCCATTGTTCCTACCATGTGACAGAGGTCGGCCAAAGGCACCAATATCCCCTGTCACATGGTTAGGGCAAAGGGCCACTGGTGCCATTTTGATTACTGGCAGCCGATGGCCCGAGAGCGGTAGATCACTCCCGGGACCCCCTCTGGACCTAGAGGGACTTTTGGCAAGTTTTTGGAGGGTCAGGGTTGTAATTAATTGAATTTGAAGGGTTTGGGTGGGTTTGGGTTTTTCGTTTCGGGGCAGCCGAAAAAAATCGGCCCAAGGAAAATGAAATTTCCCACTGCGGGCCGATAACGAAGGCCAAACCAAAAGGTTCGGCCGAATCACATCTCTAGTAAACATGATGTGTTTCATGCATTTATAGTCAGAAAGAGCAGACAAAAATTCCATTTTGTTGCAGTTTTGCTGTTCAGCCTGCATAATCATACTAAAATGATTTAGCATGCATTGTAACACTAAAAAAAAATGAAAAATAAAATCATGAATGCTATGAAAATCTAAATGCACAACATTTATAAGTAGAACTGGGATCTAGGATAGTTAATTTTGGAAATGCAATGCAGCTTGCCTTTAATTAAGCCTGCCCAAATCATGCCTATGGGAATTCCTCCCCTTAATCTACCTAAAGTATGTATGCTATGAACCAGAATGTTTTAAGGCATCCATTTAGGGAAACAATTTCCAAAATATCCCACCTGATGGTGAATCCATATTTACCATGATCAAGTCTTGATCACCAACTATTGAAGTTTAATAAGTTAATCACATGAAGTTTAAAATGCACACAAAAAAAATATTATTGAAAAATAGACTTTGTCAGGCTCAAGTGCCAAAGTTACAATAAGAGTAGATAGAACAGCCAATTCTGTAACTGATGTCTCCAATATAGTTGAAAGATCCACATTTGATTCCACAGCCGGAATTAAGGGTGTTATTCCCTCTGTTTGTGTGTCCTCTTCAGCTCTTTTAAGCTGCGGTAGGTAGAATATCTGAGACACAGGAGGGGTTGAGTTTTCTGGGATCCCTGTTAACAATGGTGGGGGGGGGGGGGATTTAGGTAGGGCTGGGGGGTGGGTTAGATAGGGGGGGGTTAGATAGGGGAAGGGAGGGAAAGGTGGGGGCGGGGACCAAAAAAAAAGTTCCCTCCAAGGCCGCTCCGAAATCAGCCTTGGAGGGAATGGGGAAAGCCTTGAAGGGAACGGGGAATGCCATCAGGCCTCCCCTAGGGCTCGGTGCACGCAAGGTGCACATGTTATAAAATTGGGTGTACATTTGTGAGTGCCGGGTAGCATGCAGAAATGTACCCAGCACGCGCAAAATTTAAAATCAGCCCCAATGTGGGCCCAATAATGGAATCGTCCGGGAGGCTGCAAGGATAGTCCTTACCCTAGGCTTCCGCTTTTTCCCCATTCAGGAATTGATTAAAGAGGAAACTTTTTAAAATAAGTGCCCGAAGGAGCCAAGACACCACACTCTGACTTCCGATCCACCATCTTGGATCTGCCCAATTTCTTCCCATGATAGAGGTTTTTTTTACAATGAAATAGGGGAAAGGGTTGGGGGGTAGATAGCCCAGTAGTATATTTGATGAGTGATGGGTTAGGCACTGCAATTTACAATAACAAAGAGATCCATGGACAATTATTTCTTTCTTTAATTTTTTTGATTCTAGTTCAGCACTACATACCCTTATAAATCAGGTCTAAATTTATCCAGCTAACCTATCCAGATATACATGATATTCAGCTAGGTTATCTGGTTAACTCATCCACTCTTCTGTAGTACCTGACTGCACAGGCAGAAATCCAAGCCTCCAAAGAGAAAAGGCGACTGTAGGAATAGGTAACAGAAGTAAAGCCAGAGCTGCAGGAACAGGCACAGCTAATTATACAAAAAGAAAATGGAAGCCAGGTGACTGAACCTGCAGAGACAAGTGCAAGGTGACCTACAATGTAGCATTGCTGTATGGGCCACATTAAAAATGGGAGAAGGTGCAACCCAAAGTGAAGAGGCAGACATGCTGGAGGAACTGCAAGGAGATCTGTTAGAGATTCTGCAGGGTGACCTAACGAGGCAGCACAAGGAGGCCTGAAAAAGACTGGAAGAGAAGTAGAACCCGTAACAGTAAAAAAATTAAAAATTACAAATCATGGAGCAAGAGAATGGGAAAATATAACCTAGGAGTCCTGAGGAAAGACTGAGATTTCCCCTGGCCCTGCAGCAATTACCCAAGCAGTGTATGTGAGTCCTCTTGGAAGGAGTCCAAGATATAATCTGCCTCTAGGAGAAATGGAACTTGGCTCTTCAGTTGGACTCATAAAATAAAGAGTGGGGACACTGGGCAAAGAACACAGTGGGTAAAGATGAAAATTGGGGCACATTAAAGGGTTTCCCTAGTGGGAAGGGAAAGCAGAGAGCCTGTAACTTTTACCCTGAATTTACTGGGTGAGAGGTCTGGAGAATTCCATAGAAAGCATATAAATCTGATGTCAGACACTGAAGCCCTGACTTTGTTTTGACCCCACAACTAGAGAGATAAGTCACCTCTCTGGAAGATATTCAAGCTGAGTAAAGATGCTTGACCTGAAAGGTCTGAGCTGAGTGTAGGGTATATGAAGGAGTGTCCCTAAAAACTCTCCCTAAACAATATTGGACAAGGCACCTGGCATGTAGCTCTCTGGGTGAGTCCCCTGAGAGCAAAAATAAGATATTGGGCCCAGAAGGGAACAAACAGGCCTCGCATACCAGGAGAAGGCAGCTTCTGACACAGCTCTATCCTGAAGGTGAATGCTGAACATGAATGTTGCTGAAAGTAAGCTGTTTATGTTGATCTATTGAGTTGTGAAGAATAAAGTTTCATGTAAGAAGTCCAGAATTTCTCTGTCCTTGGGTGGTTAAGGACTGCTTGTGTTATCCGACATGTTCTATCCATCTGATCATATCTAGAAACTTTAAACTATTTCTAGGGTTGTTCCCTATCTGAGCACTGGAGGTCTATGCAGACTCAGAGTAAATCTATTGGAGTCTTCTGCTTGCACTGCGTATTAAGGCTTTAACACAAGATATTAGCTCAATAGGAGGCTTATCTAGATATCTATGCATCAATCATGGATTAGTTCCAAGATCCCAGATGTGTACAACTGCTGGAACACCCCAAACGTCCCATATCCTGATGATCTTTCACAAATGAAAGGGACGTATTCTGCCATCTTACAGGTAAGACACCACAGCTGGGAACTGGAAGCAAAATGAAAGTTGTCATCACTGGATCAGTAGGTGCCCCTCTTCACTCTGGCATATGTATCCAGGAAGCCTCCAATCATTGACCAATTCCACCCTCCAATCAGTCAAACCAACATCCCTCTTCACATCCTCATACTTTTTGGCAGGCACATATAAAAAATGCACACACAAACAGGGGCCCATGAAACTAAAGCAACATATTTTTTGGACTAGAGTAGGGATTAAAATATAAATGTAATAAGTGACCATAGGAAACATTTCAAGCATAACCACAGGGAAAATGTCCACTATCCCCAAAAGAGTTAAGAGGAGAAAGTAAGGGTTGAAAGGCTTCAGTTTCAAGTTGTCATCAATGTTGCCTCTGACAAGTGGAAAGTTTGCTGTATTGTGGCAGTCGTGCAAAGCCCCTTGTGTCCTGGCAGCTCTTCCATCTCTCTGAGTGTGGCACTGTAATCTCATTCCTGGGGACCTCCTGGTCATGTGACACCCCCCCCCCCCCCCTCCACATACTGTGGCACCCAATGATCTCATAGGGGTTATCCCAGAAGGGCAACACCACATTGTGACAACTGGTAGTCACCCATTATTTAGATATATGTATATGAGAGAGAGAAAGAGGCTTTCTTGGTTTTATTATATGAGATGTTTACGCTTTTAAAAAAGACATTTATAAATGAAATATATCTTTGTAAAAATAAGTTTTATATAAACTGAAAGATCTAAATATATGCATAGAGACAGGGATAGTAAGCATGACAGAAGGAAGACTTGTAAAACCAGATGGATTTAAAATGCAGACAAGCAGAATAGAAAGGTAACAGAAATAATAAGCAAAAACGGGAATGTTTGTATAGAAAGATAAACTGATGAAGGAGTAGTGCGGCAATTTTGAAAACATCCATGTGGATACAAAACTCTGCAGCTACTTGTTTCAAGCCATGCACTTTGTAGAAATTTTCAAGAGTTAAGACTGCAGTTATTATCTCTCTCTGAAAATCACTTATCAGTATAAAAAGCCATACATTTTGCACCTTTGTTTTGTGGGGGCAAAATTTTGGTTTGGAGAAAAGTGAGTGTTCATTGGAAAATAGAATATGTGTGCTATTCCATAATTATGCCCAAATTACATGTCCCCCTTCCCTTCACCTTCAGTAATATTTCCCTTTAACAGCTAAAAAGCTTTCGGGCAGCCCTTATATCTGGTAAAATAGAAACTTACCCTGGTGATAGATTTATGGAAATTTCCTGCTTTATTAATATTTCAGAACACGTATGAAGAAATTTGCCTGGGCATTCCCAATGTTTGTAATGTATCGAACTTCACACGTCACAATAAGAAGCATAGACGTAACAGATTTGCTTTTACAACAATCATAAAGTGTAACTGAAATAAACTGGGCCTGATTCTCAAAATGTCTGACTCCCATTGTTATGCATGAATAAGGGCTTTTGAAAATTGCCCAGCTGGTTGTGTGAGTAAAAGTAGGAGTTTTCCTCATTTAAGGGTTAACTTTTACGATCACAAATGGAAGCTCTCTAAAGAGTGGAGTTGGGATAGGGAAATGTTTTATGCATATACTTTTCATTTTCAGAAGCATGCGTGTAAATGTACACACACACACACACACACACACACACACACACACACACTTGCACCTGCTCTGGAGGATTTATAAATATGTGCGCACAAGTCTGGCAGGGTTTATGTACATAGCCTTAATTTTCAAAGCAGACTTGTGCTTGTCATTCCCCTTTGAAAATTTGGATGTAGTCTCTGAATACTTTTCTCACACAGGTTTTGACCATGTGCACAATTTTTTAAAATTTTTAACACTTTATTTATATTTTCAGAATAACATAAACGTATAACTTTTAAGAAAAAATAAGGGATCCATATAGTAGAAAATCCTTCACATAATTATTAAAGTATAATCATATGGAATAAGGCAGTCGCAAAATAAGTAGAAGGAGAGCCAGAAACAGGAGGTAAAGAGAGAACATGAACATAAGAAAATGCCATACTGGGTCAGACCAAGGGTCCATCAAGCCCAGCATCCTGTTCCCAACAGTGGCCAATCCAGGCCATAAGAACCTGGCAAGTACCCAAAAACTAAGTCCATTCCATGTAACCATTGCTAATGGCAGTGGCTATTCTCTAAGTGAACTTAATAGCAGGTAATGGACTTCTCCTCCAAGAACTTATCCAATCCTTTTTTAAACACAGCTATACTAACTGCACTAACCACATTCGCTGGCAACAAATTCCAGAGTTTAATTGTGCGTTGAGTAAAAAAGAACTTTCTCCGATTAGTTTTAAATGTGCCCCATGCTAACTTCATGGAGTGCCCCCTAGTCTTTCTACTATCCGAAAGAGTAAATAACCGATTCACATCTACCCGTTCTAGACCTCTCATGATTTTAAACACCTCTATCATATCCCTCCTCAGTTGTCTCTTCTCCAAGCTGAAAAGTCCTAACCTTTTTAGTCTTTCTTCATAGGGGAGTTGTTCCATTCCCCTTATCATTTTGGTAGCCCTTCTCTGTACCTTCTCCATCGCAATTATATCTTTTTTGAGATGCGGCGACCAGAATTGTACACAGTATTCAAGGTGCGGTCTCACCATGGAGCGATACAGAGGCATTATGACATTTTCCGTTTTATTCACCATTCCTTTTCTAATAATTCCCAACATTCTGTTTGCTTTTTTGACTGCCGCAGCACACTGCACCGACGATTTCAGTGTGTTATCCACTATGACACCTAGATCTCTTTCTTGGGTTGTAGCACCTAATATGGAACCCAACATTGTGTAATTATAGCACGGGTTATTTTTCCCTATATGCATCACCTTGCACTTATCCACATTAAATTTAATCTGCCATTTGGATGCCCAATTTTCCAGTCTCACAAGGTCTTCCTGCAATTTATCACAATCTGCTTGTGATTTAACTACTCTGAACAATTTTGTGTCATCTGCAAATCTGATTATCTCACTCGTCGTATTTCTTTCCAAATCATTTATAAATATATTGAACAGTAAGGGTCCCAATACAGATCTCTGAGGCACTCCACTGTCCACTCCCTTCCACTGAGAAAATTGCCCATTTAATCCTACTCTCTGTTTCCTGTCTTTTAGCCGGTTTGCAATCCACGAAAGGACATCACCACCTATCCCATGACTTTTTACTTTTCCTAGAAGCCTCTCATGAGGAACTTTGTCAAACGCCTTCTGAAAATCCAAGTATACTATATCTACCGGTTCACCCTTATCCACATGTTTATTAACTCCTTCAAAAAAGTGAAGCAGATTTGTGAGGCAAGACTTGCCCTGGGTAAAGCCATGCTGACTTTGTTCCATTAAACCATGTCTTTCTATATGTTCTGTGATTTTGATGTTTAGAACACTTTCCATTATTTTTCCTGGCACTGAAGTCAGGGTAACCGGTCTGTAGTTTCCCGGATCGCCCATTGAGCCCTTTTTAAATATTGGGGTTACATATGCTATCCTCCAGTCTTCAGGTACAATGGATGATTTTAATGATAAGTTGCAAATTTTTACTAATAGGTCTGAAATTTCATTTTTTAGTTCCTTCAGAACTCTGGGGTGTATACCATCCGGTCCAGGTGATTACTACTCTTCAGTTTGTCAATCAGGCCTACCACATCTTCTAGGTTCACCGTGATTTGATTCAGTCCATCTGAATCATTACCCATGAAAACCTTCTCCATTACGGGTACCTCCCCAACATCCTCTTCAGTAAACACCGAAGCAAAGAAATAATTTAATCTTTACGCGATAGCCTTATCTTCTCTAAGTGCCCCTTTAACCCCTCGATCATCTAACGGTCCAACTGACTCCCTCACAGGCTTTCTGCTTCGGATATATTTAAAAAAGTTTTTACTGTGAGTTTTTGCCTCTACAGCCAACTTCTTTTCAAATTCTCTCTTAGCCTGTCTTATCAATGTCTTACATTTAACTTGCCAATGTTTATGCTTTATCCTATTTTCTTCTGTTGGATCCTTCTTCCAATTTTTGAATGAAGATCTTTTGGCTAAAATAGCTTCTTTCACCTCCCCTTTTAACCATGCCGGTAATTGTTTTGCCTTCTTTCCACCTTTCTTAATGTGTGGAATACATCTGGACTGTGCTTCTAGAATGGTATTTTTAACAATGACCACGCCTCTTGGACATTTTTTACTTTTGTAGCTGCTCCTTTCAGTTTTTTTCTAACAATTTTTCTCATTTTATCAAAGTTTCCCTTTTGAAAGTTTAGCACGAGAGCCTTGGATTTGCACACTGTTCCTTTTCCAGTCATTAAATCAAATTTGATCATATTATGATCACTATTGCCAAGCGGCCCCACCACCGTTACCTCTCTCACCAAGTCCTGTGCTCTACTGAGAATTAGATCTAAAATTGCTCCCTCTCTCGTCAGTTCCTGAAACAATTGCTCCATAAAGCTATCATTTATTCCATCCAGGAACGTTATCTCTCTAGCGTGACCCGATGATACATTTACCCAGTCTATATTGGGATAATTGAAGTCTCCCATTATTACTGCTCTACCAATTTGGTTAGCTTCCCTAATTTCTCTTAGCATTTCACTGTCCATCTCACCATCTTGACCAGGTGGACGGTAGTATACCCCTATCACTGTAGTCTTCCCTGACACACAAGGGATTTCTACCCATAAAGACTCAATTTTGTATTTAGTCTCATGCAGGATGTTTATCCTGTTGGACTCTATGCCATCCCGGACATAAAGCACCACACTTCCTCCCGAGTGCTCCTCTCTGTCATTGCGATATAATTTGTACCCCGGTATAGCACTGTCCCATTGGTTATCCTCTTTCCACCATGTCTCTGAGATGCCAATTAAGACTATGTCATCATTTACTGCTATACATTCTAATTCTCCCATCTTACTTCTTAGACTGCTGGCGTTAGCATACAAACATTTCAAAGTTTGTTTTTTGTTTGTATTTTTATTCTGCTTTTTAATTGATAGGGATAAGTTAGAATTTTTTAGCTCAGGTGAGTTTTTAATTACAGGCACTTGGACTATTTTTCTAATTATTGGAACCTCACTGTCAGGATGCCCTAATTCTAATGCATCATTAGTATCCTTTAAAGATACCTCTCTCCGAACCATGCGCTGCTGAGCGACTGTCGGCTTTCCCCTTTGTTCTAGTTTAAAAGCTGCTCTATCTCCTTTTTAAAGGTTAGCGCCAGCAGTCTGGTTCCACCCTGGTTAAGGTGGAGCCCATCCCTTCGGAAGAGACTCCCCCTTCCCCAAAAGGTTCCCCAGTTCCTAACAAAACTGAATCCCTCTTCCTTGCACCATCGTCTCATCCACGCATTGAGACTCCGGAGCTCTGCCTGCCTCTGGTGACCTGCGCGTGGAACAGGGAGCATTTCAGAGAATGCTACCTTGGAGGTTCTGGATCTAATCTTTCTACCTAAGAGCCTAAATTTGGCTTCCAGAACCTCCCTCCCACATTTTCCTATGTCGTTGGTGCCCACGTGTACCACGACAGCCGGCTCCTCCCCAGCAATGTCTAAAATCCTATCTAGGTGATGTGTGAGGTCCGCCACCTTCGCACCAGGTAGGCATGTTACCAGGCGATCCTCACGCCCACCCGCCACCCAGCTATCTACAGAGGTACAGAGGTACAGAGAAGGGCTACCAAAATGATAAGGGGAATGGAACAGCTCCCCTGTGAGGAAAGACTAAAGAGGTTAGGACTTTTCAGCTTGGAGAAGAGACGGCTGAGGGGGGATATGATAGAGCTGTTTAAAATCATGAGAGGTCTAGAACGGGTAGATGTGAATCGGTTATTTACTCTTTCAGATAATAGAAAGACTAGGAGGCACTCCATGAAGTTAGCATGGGGCACATTTAAAACTAATCGGAGAAAGTTCTTTTTTACTCAACGCACAATTAAACTCTGGAATTTGTTGCCAGAGGATGTGGTTAGTGCAGTTAGTATAGCTGTGTTTAAAAAAGGATTGGATAAGTTCTTGGAGAAGTCCATTACCTGCTATTAATTAAGTTGACTTACAAAATAGCCACTGCTATTACTAGGAACAATAACATGGAATAGACTTAGTTTTTGGGTACTTGCCAGGTTCTTGTGGCTTGGTTTGGCCACTGTTGGAAACAGGATGCTGGGCTTGATGGACCCTTGGTCTGACCCAGTATGACTTGTTCTTATGAAAATATTTCTATGAAAATCTCCTCCCAGGGGACATGTCCATCATACATTACACCTGTGCTCACTTTTATAAAGGAACATATTTCTATGAAAATCTCCTCCCAGGTGACATGTCCATCATACATTACACCTGTGCTCACTTTTATAAAGGAACATATTTCTATGAAAATCTCCTCCCAGGTGACATGTCCATCACACATTACACCTGTGCTCACTTTTATAAAGAAACATATTCCTATGAAAATCTCCTCCAAGGTGACATCTCCATCATACATTACACCTGTGCTCACTTTTATAAAGGAACATATTTCTAGGAAAATCTCCTCCCAGGTGACATGTCCATCATAGATTAAGGAACATATTTCTATGAAAATCTCCTCCCAGGTGACAGGTCCATCACACATTACACCTGTGCTCACTTTATAAAGGAACATATTTCTATGAAAATCTCCTCCCAGGTGACATGTCCATCACACATTACACCTGTGCTCACTTTTATAAAGGAACATATTTCTATGAAAATCTCCTTCCAGGTGACAGGTCCATCACACATTACACCTGTGCTCACTTTTATAAAGGAAACTATTTCTGTGAAAATCTCCTCCCAGGTGACATGTCCATCACACATTACACCTGTGCTCACTTTTATAAAGGAAACTATTTCTGTGAAAATCTCCTCCCAGGTGGCATGTCCATCACACATTACACCCGTGCTCACTTTTATAAAGGAACATATTTCTATGAAAATCTCCTCCCAGGTGACATGTCCATCACACATTACACCTGTGCTCACTTTTATAAAGGAACATATTCCTATGAAAATCTCCTCCCAGGTGACAGGTCCATCATACATTACACCTGTGCTCACTTTTATAAAGGAACATATTTCTATGAAAATCTCCTCCCAGGTGACAGGTCCATCATACATTACACCTGTGCTCACGTTTATAAAATGACTCTCAGTGGGGACAATTCTCTGAACTGGGAGTTTTTGCTGCATAATTCCCAGGCGCTTGTAGCCATCGGCTTTGCATCAGTTCTCAAAGGGAAAGTTCACCCAGACCTTCCCTTTGAAAACTGCCGAGGGGGAAGGAGTTCATGGAGATGTAGAACAGCTTTTGTTGCTGATACATTTTTCCCCTAAATAACCGAGCACCTAATAATATTTAAATGCAAAACTAGGCTCGTCGTTGATTCATTTCCTTCCCTAACTTTGCCTCTGAGAGCATTTCCATTCTTTACAGGTTAGATTTGCTTCTTTTATGCCCTGACATGTATTCTTCTACCTGCACCTTTATTTATTTCTAGGGGAGGAGGAGGCAATTTCCTAATGGTTCTGTTAACCCCCCTATAAGTAGCCATTTACATGGCTAAATTACTGTGGCAAAGTGACCTCAAAATGTGGTTATCTCAATTTCTGTGCAAATACAAATTTTAATATTTTATTCTCAAATAAAGGAACCCTTTATCATTTGTCAGCTGTAAACATCTACCCAAAGAACAATTTGTTTAGGTCTAGTGTTATAATTAGCAAAGCTTAGCAAGGAATATTATTAGTGAGCGAGTAATCCTGATCAGCTGCTATGCATGATTATATTATAATGTTGTTAGTCACATTGTATATCCCTTGTTTTTAATAGAGATGTGAATCGTGTGATCGATCGTCTTAACGATCGATTTCGGCTGGGGGGGGAGGGAATCCTATCGTCGCGGTTTTGTTTTTTAAAATATCGTGTAAATCGTAAATCAGGGGAGGGCGGGAAAACCGGCACACTAAAACATCCCTAAAACCCACCCCGACCCTTTAAAATAAATCTGCCACCCTCCCGAACCCCCCCAAAATGCCTTAAATTACCTGGGGTCCAGAGGGAGGGTCCCTGTGTGATCTTTTACTCTCGGACCTCCGGTGCGTTGTAGAAATGGTGCCGGCGCTACCTTTGCCCTGTCATATGACAGCAGGGCAAAGGTAGCGCCGGCGCCATTTTGTTTTTTTGTCCCCCGACGTCAGGAGCGTAGAAGATCGCTCCCAGACCCCCGCTGGACCCCCAGGGACTTTTGGCCAGCTTGGGGGGGCCTCCTGACCCCCACAAGACTTGCCAAAATTCCAGCGGGGGTCCGGGAATGACCTCCTAAACTCGAATCGTTTTGCCGTACTGCAAAATGGCGCCGACCATGCCGTACGGTCGGCGCCATTTTGCAGTACGGCAAAACGATTCGAGTTTAGGAGGTCATTCCTGGACCCCCACTGGACTTTTGGCAAGTCTTGTGGGTGTCAGGAGGCCCCCCAAGCTGGCCAAAAGTCCCTGGGGGTCCAGCGGGGATCCGGGGGTGATCTCCTGGACGCGTGATGTCGGGAGCTAGGAATCAAAATGGCGCCGGCGCTACCTTTGCCCTGTCACATGATATGGGCAAAGGGCCACCGGCGCCATTTCTCTTCACAGCAGCCGTGGGCAGTGAGCGGGACATCGCGCCGGGATCATCGCGCCGGGACCCCAGGTTATTTAAAACATTTTGGGGGGGTTTGGGAGGGTGGGGGTTTGTTTTAAAGGTTCGGGGTGGGTGTTAGCGTTTTTTTGGTGTGCCGGTTTTCCCACCCCCTATTTAACGATACAATACAAATGCCCCTGATGATAAATCATGGGCATTTGTATTGTATCGTGCACTCTTAACGATTTTGGACGATTTTAAAATTATCTGACGATAATTTTAATCGTTCAAAAACGATTCACATCCCTAGTTTTTAATTGTGTACGTTCCTTTTAGTATGTAAACCCATCTAGCAAACTATGAAGGGAGCAGTATCTAAAATCAAATAAATAAATAGAAATTTCTCCATTGGTTTAAAACTGAAAAAAATATGGCTTGTTGAGTCTGGCTTCTTAGCCACCAATGCTTTAGTTTCTGCTCTGGTTCATGTCCCATGAACTCAGATGTGATATTTTATGAGTTTTGTAATCCTAGACATTGAATACTGACCATGCTTTTCCAGTGACTGAAGTAGCAGGATGTGTCAAACCTCTGTATTAAAAGCATTCTTAATAAAGAATAATATAATCTGGAATTGACTTACTTTACTCAGCAGTTGGTCAATGGGTTGCTTCTTCCTTCTCAATCACAAACTGTCGATTAGGCAGGAGAGAGAAGAAAAGGAGTGATGAAACAGGAGCCAGACATTTACACTCAAACACTTTGCTCTCTGAATATATCTCAGCATAAACCTAAACGTTTTTCCCTCTGGAATTCAAGATGAGCTCAGCTCACATTCCTATATTAGCTCTGCTCACCACTCTGGAAGGTCAGCTGGGCCCCGTGCACAGCTGGCCAGGATAATGTAGGCTCAGGCGCGCGTCGGGAGCAGGGTAAAGCGGGGGGGGGGGGGGGGAGCACATAAGGGAGGCAGTTAGGTCAGGCAGGGGTCAGGGGAAGTAGCAGAGGGCGTGGAGTAAGGAGGAGGGGTAGGCAAGGTACGGCTGCGGTGTTGGCAGGCCGTAATTGGTGGGAAGCCCAGAGGGGGATCTTGAGGGGGCGGAGTCTCGGGGCAGGGCGGCGTTGGTTTCACTTCGCCGCGACTGCCCTGAGAGCCGGTCGACTGTTTTCCCTCCCACCCACCCCTTTTCTAATTTGTTTGGTTTGTACTTGTTGTTTCCTTGTTTGTCGCAGTTGGCGGATGGCCCGAGCCGGTACAGCTTGTATAGCATAATGAGTAAGATGTAATTATGTGGTAATTAATGAACGGTGGACAACTGGGATAGTTGTCGGATGTGGATTCCTTGCTCGTCAGTGGCGGGAGTCCCCTGGCCTGGCCCCTTGCTCGCCAGCGGCGGGGGCCGCCGGGTTGGCTCCTTGCTGGCAGATGGCGGGGGCCGGAACCCGGGAAGGGTCGAGGAACGAGCCGTATGGCTGGCGGGGGATCGTCCTGCTAGAGGAGTGGCGGACGATGGTCGGAGATGTTGTTAAAATGTTATGTTAATTCAATGGCTCAGACCTCCAAGTTATTAAAGCTGCGGCCCAGTTAACCCAAAGTTTGTTGTCAGTTGCATTTATTCAAGGTGTGAACGGGGGTGGATGCGAACGAGCGATGTCCTGGATGCCTGCATTATGTACAATGGAGACATTATCTGGGCAGCATTGCTGTTAAGTTAGCAAATGTTAGATCTTCTTAAACCATGACAATAACATTCTGATTTCACCTTGATAAATTTGCTAATCCAAGCCTGATTTAATAGTTCACCAAGCCAGATTTTGCTTTAAGCAAATATAAAAGAGATTCAGATGAACAAACACAAATCATGGGCAACTGGGACATTCTTAAGTGGAGATGAGCAGAGAGACAAACAAAGCAGAAAACTTGGACTAGCAGGTAGATTTAGTGAACTATTTGTTTACATCGGGCACTATAAATACATCCTTCATTCCCACTTCCATTATTTTTAAGGAAAGAAAAATATCAAAATCTCCTTGCATAGGAAAGCGTTGCCTTCTCTTACAATGAAAAATGATTCTGAGTCATAGTCTGAGATTTGATCACAGTAACTGTGAATATCTGGAATAAAATAAACCTTTACCATTAATGGTTTTTAATTCACTCTGTATTTCTAATCAGAGGTCAGCAAGCATAAAAAAGCATTCTCAGTATAGGTCCTGATTTATTATTTCCATTTTCTTGGGTCTGCTAATACTTGTCCAATTTGTTTTAAATCTTCTATCTGTTAATCCTTGGCATATTGCCTAGTTCTGAAAGATTAAACATTCCTTAAAATGCATGTCCTATTCATTGTCAATGAGATGAAAGTGCACCATACTAGCATTATTATTATTATTTTTCCCCAAAAATAAATTCTCTCTCCTGAACATTACAGCTTAATTAAATCCAATTACGTAGCTTCTTACAAAAATCTTGTAACAAGCAAATTTGAATTGACTTACGGTGAGCAGTCGTAGTGCAATTGTTTTTTCCTCAGAAGTGCAGCCTTTGTATCAGGCAGGTAATAAAGATTGTCAAAGCTTCTGGGACCTGATTGCTGGTGATGAGGGAAATCCCAGACACAGGAACTCATGACTAACCAAGTAAACATGTGAGTTTTAGTTAACTTTGTCTTATTTTGACTGGAGGTTGTGTCACCCTTGGGTGTTTGAGATGGTAAATCTATAGCCATATAAATGTCCAATTATGCACCTTTGCATTGCTGGACATTTATAAGGCTGATGGAGTTAAAGGAGAAAGCAGCAGGCAGCAGTTGAATACAGTGCAGTTCCTCCATACTCCCAGCACCTCATGGAAGGGGGTGGGTGGGCCTCATAGCAGGACTGGTGCACTTCTCATGGTGCCCTAGGCCACATGTCTGGCAGGCTTCACTTTGGGGTTCAGCAGGTGCATGGCTTAGTGTGCCCAGACATTCTCTCCATTGTGCCCTGAGCTGTGAGACTGTTGTGAATATTTCTGGGATCAAAGCTCAATCTCATACTGTTCCCATCATCCCCAGTCTCTGAATCCTTCTGAGGGGAGGAAAGTTTCAGGCATAAGAACATAAGAACATGCCATACTGGGTCAGGCCAAGGGTCCATCAAGCCCAGCATCCTGTTTCCAACAGTGGCCAATCCAGGCCATAAGAACCTGGCAAGTACCCAAAAACGAAGTCTATTCCATGTTACTGATGCCAGTAATAGCAGTCCTTGTGTCCTGATTTGGTCATTTAAATGTAGCTGGAGCTAGAGATGGGAGGGAAGAGTGGTGTTTGGGCTAAAAGAGACTGCCTGGCTGGCTGGCTGACTGTTAAAACAGAAGAACACGTGAGCAGTAAAAGACGATACAACCTAGCTATTCTTCTCATCCATACCAGCTGTTCAGCCTTACAATCCCTTTCAATCCCGTAGAGATCCTGTAAGGTGAATTTTCAAAGGTTTGTGCTCATAAAATATAGCACATATGCATGAGTATTTGCATATAACATAGATGCTGATTTATAATCTTCAAAATACACATTAAAGTAAGGATAAGTAAGTAAATCTGTGCATGTAAGAAAAAAGTTGGCCAGGAGCATTCTGGGATGAGGCCAAAATGTACATGACTAAGTGGCTATTTAATAAGGAATTAATGAATGGCACCTTACTTGTGTAGAAGAGGACCAGAAGGCTCATCTGCATACTGTTCCCAGCATCCTCCAGGAGAGTCCAGAGGTCACTGCAAGCAATCCAGGGATTAAATTCCACAGCCCCAGCTTCCATAGACCTCACACCCTTTGCAGTAGAAGAGGACCGGAAGGCTCATTTGCATACTGCTCCTAGCATCCCCTGGGAGAGGAGTCCACAGGGCACCATGAGCGATCCAGTGACTGAATTCCACAGCCCCAGCTTCCAGAGGCCCCATACCCTTTGCAGTACAAGAGGACCAGAAGCGTGCGCCTAACAGTGCATGAATCTCAGACCCTTCAATAATTGGAGTGAAGATCAATTTAATGGTGGTTAAAAGGACTGGTAAGTATAACTTTGGGAAATCTTTGTACTTATAACAGTTTGGAGAAAAGTGATATAGTGGGATATATTCTTTAGAGTTTGTGTGTGTCTGAGGTAATAAGCAAGCCAGTAATAGTTAATTTTAGTGTCTGTCTTTCCTACCTTCTCAACACTTGCTTTTTAGGCAACAGACATTTTCTCATTAAAAATCAAACAAGCTCATATCTAAATCATACTATTGTACCAGCCCTTATTGAAAGTTTAATCATCCCCTTGTAGGACACTAACTGATTAATTGGTAAATTCACTTGTAAATATAAAGTACTCTAATTCCAACTCCCTTAGTATCCTAAACTTAACTAGTAGATTAATTGGTAAATATACCTATACATTTAAAGTATTCTAATTCCAACGCCCTTAGTATCCTAAACTTAAGTAGGAACTCAATACAATTAAGATGAAGGCAGCAGTCCAGCAGCAAGAGGGGGGTGGGGGGCTTTCCAGTCTTTTGCATTGAGTGTCACATGTATGATTTTTTTACCCGCCAGTGATTGTATGTGTGCACTCAGTACAAAGAGCTCCTGGCTCTTAGGGAATGAGTGCGATCTCTGGAGGCTAGAGTAGCAGACTTGGAGGAGCTGAGTCAGACAGAGAGGTACATTGATGAGACCTTCAGGGACATAGTAGCCAAGTCCCAAATCCAGTATGGCAGCCCCAGTGCTGCCTTGGATCAGAAAGGTCTCCTAGTAGGAGAACATCAACCTGGTGTAGCAGGAAGTGATCCTGTAGCAAGTACCTGCTCTCCAGGTGATGTATTGTCCTCTCGCACTGAGGACAAATCTCCCAGGGCTACTGCCCAGGAGGGAAGGGTTAGGCCAGCCATCATATTTGGTAATTCAATTATTAGAAATGTAGATAGCAAGGTGGCTGGTGGACATGAGGACCGTCTTATAACTTGCCTGCCTTGTGTGAAGTTGGCAGACCTCATGCATCACCTAGATAGGATTATAGACAGTGCTGGGGAGAAGCCAACTGTCATGGTACATGTGGGCACCAACGACATAAGAAAATGTGGGAGAGAGGTTCTGGAAGTCAAATTTAGGATTTTTTGTAGAAAGCTGATATCCAGATCCACCAGGGTGGCATTCTCTGAAATGCTTCCTGTTCCACATGCAGGTCCCCAGAGGCAGGCAGAGCTCCAGAGTTTCAATGCGTGGATGAGATGATGGTTCAGGAAAAAGGGATTCAGTTTTGTAAGGAACTAGGGAAACTTTGGGGAAGGGCGAGACTTTTCCGAAAGGATGGGCTCTACCGTAACCAGAGTGGAACCAAGCTGCTGGCACTAACTTTTAAAAAGGAGATAGAGCAGCTGTTATACTAGAACAAGGGGGAAAGCCAACAGTCACTCAGCAGTGCATGGTTCGGAGAAATGTATCCTTGAAGGATACTAATGAAACAGGAGAGTAAGGGCATTCCAACAGAGAATTTCCAATAAAAGCTAACGTAGTCCATGTGCCTATATATAAAAAATCACCTGAGCAAAAGATTTCCAAATTATCTCTAAGAACTGAAAAGCAGATTTTTAATGCAAACAAAAACACACTTTGAAATGTCTGTAAGCCAATGGCAGAAGTATAAGAAGTAGGATGGGAGAGTTAAAGTGTATAGCAGTAAATGATGAGATTGACATAATTGGCATCACAGAGACCTGATGGAAGGGGCATAACCAATAGGGATGTGAATCGGGCTTCGGACAATTGAAAATATCGTACGATATTTTCAAAATCGTCAGAAATCGGGGGCT
Organism: Rhinatrema bivittatum; assembly: GCF_901001135.1. NCBI lineage: Eukaryota > Metazoa > Chordata > Amphibia > Gymnophiona > Rhinatrematidae > Rhinatrema > Rhinatrema bivittatum. The sequence goes on along the minus strand of NC_042630.1, from coordinate 48,127,414 downwards.
CCCTCAAAACGATAGGAAAACCCCACAATATTGTCTAGACACGATAAAAGTCTAGGATGACAGCTAAAGTACTTCAAAAACTGATTATGATCTGTCTCTTTTCTATGCAAAGTTGTTGAAAGGCGGTCTCCACTTTTAGAGATAGTGATGTCAAGAAAAGCCAAAGAGTATGCACTGAAATTTGATGAAAATTTTAAATAAATACTTTGTTCATTAAGCCACTCAACAAACTTATTCAATTCTGTACATGATCCTAATCAAATGAAAAAGTTGTTGTCTATGTAATGACGCCAAAGTTGGATCTTTTTAAACCATTTGGAGGGATAAATTACTTTCACCTCAAAGTCAGCGACAAACAGGTTTGCTATGTCCAGAGCAACCATGGCTCCCATTGTGACTCCTTTTACTTGGAAGTAAAATTTATTATCAAAACTGAAGACATTTTTGAAAAGCACAAGTTCAAGGAGGGATCACAAAAAACCAGTAGGAACTCTATGAGGGCGTTCACGGTATCTCAAAATCTTAATCATCAACTCAAATGCTTCTTGTTGTGCTATATTTGTGTACAAAGATTCCACGTCAAGTGTGACTAAAATACAGTCCTGTGATAATAATGTCACTTCATCAATAAAGGTAAGCATTTGGGTAGTGACCTGAACAAAAGACTCAGTCTGCAGCACAAATGGTTTTAAGAAAAAATCCAATAAATTTGATAATGGTTCCAAAATGGAGCCCCGACTTGCCACAATGGGCCTGCCTGGGGGGGCTTGTAAATTTTTATGTATTTTAGGCAAAGTGTATATAACAGGACAGACAGGATCTTACACTTTTAAGGCACATATTTCTCAGTTAGACAAAAAACCTTGATCAACAGCTTGTTCAATAATTCCCTCTATACACTTTCTGATGTCACTTGTGGGTTCACTCATTAAGAGCTGGTAATATCTTGTGTCATTCAATTGGCCAGAGTATCAGTGCAGAATGATCAGCCGAAGCAGGGGTCAGTATCTGTAATCAATCCGGGAGTAGTCAGGTCAAGCAGAGATCAAGTTCCAGGCAGCAATCAGGATATGCATCCTAGGGTTCTGAAAGAACGTAAAAATGACATTTCTGATCTATTAGTTAAAATTTGTAAACTATCATTAAATTTATCCATTGTACCTGAAAACTGGAGGGTGGCAAATGTAACCCCAATATTTAAAAAAGGCTCCAGGGGCAATCCAGGTAACTATAGACCAGTGAGCTTGACTTCAGTGCCGGGAAAAATAGTGGAAATTATTCTCGAGATCAAAATTGTAGAGCATACAGAAAGACATGGTTGAATGGAATACAGCCAACATGGATTTACCTAAGGGAAGTCTTGCCTAACAAATTTGCTTCATTTTATTGAAGGGATTAATAAACATGTCAATAAAGGTGAACCGGTAGATGTAGTGTATTTGGATTTTCAGAAGGCATTTGACAAAATCCCTCATAAGAGGCTACTAAGAAAACTAAAAAGTCATGGGATAGGAGGTGATGTCCTTTCTTGGATTACAAACTGGTTAAAAGACAGGAAACAGAGAGTAGGATTAAATAGTCAATTTTCTCAATGGAAAAGGGAAACAGTAGACTACTTCAGGGATCTGTACTTGGACCGGTGCTTTTCAATATATATATAAATGATCTGGAAAGGAATACGATGAGTGAGGTTAACAAATTTGCGGATGATACAAAATTATTCAGAGTAGTTAAATCACAAGTGGATTGTGATACATTACAGGAGGACCTTGCAAGACTGGAAGATTGGGCATCCAAATGACAGATGAAATTTAATGTGGCAAGTGCAAGGTGATGCATATAGGGAAAAATAGCCCATGCTATAGTTACATAATGTTAGGTTCCATATTAGGAGCTACCACCCAAGAAAGAGATCTAGGCATCATAGTGGATAACACATTGAAATTATCAGATCAGTGTTTTGCGGCAGTCAAAAAAGAAAACAGAATATTGAGAAAAATTAGATAGGGAATGGTGAATAAAAAGGAAAATGTCATAATGCATCTGTATCGCTCCATCGTGAGACCGCATCTTGAATACTGTGTAGAATTCTGGTCTCCCCATCTCAAAAAAGATATAGTTGCAATGGAGAAGGTACAGAGATGGGCAACCAAAATGATAAAGGAGATGGAATAGCTCCCCTATGAGGAAAGGCTGAAGAGGTTAGGGCTGTTCAGCTTGGAGAAGAGACGGCTGAGGGGGGATATGATAGAGGTCTTTAAGATCATGAGAGGTCTTGAATGTGTAGATATGAATCAGTTATTTACACTGTCGAACAATAGAAGGACTACGGGCAATTCCATGAAGTTAGCAAGTAGCACATTTAAGACTAATCGGAGAAAATTCTTTTTCACTCAATGCACAATAAAGCTCTGGAATTTGTTGCCAGAGGATGTGGTTAGTGCAGTTAGTATAGCAGAGTTCAAAAAAGGTTTGGATAAGTACTTGGAGGAGAAGTCCATTAACTGCTATTAATCAAGTTTACTTAGGGAATAGACACTGCTATTAATTGTATCAGTAGCATGGGATCTTCTTAGTGTTTGGGTAATTGCCAAGTTCTTGTGGCCTGGCTTGGCCTCTGTTGGAAACAGGATGCTGGGCTTGGATGGACTCTTGCTCTGACCCAGCATGGCAATTTCTTATGTTCTCTCCACTCATTATTTCATATACTTTTAATATGTCTCCCCTCAGCTGGGTCTCTCCAAGATGTACAGTCATAACCTCTTTAGCTTTTCCTCATAGAGGAATTGTTCCATCCCCTTTATTAATTTGGTAGACCTTCTCTGTACCATTTCTAATTCTGCTATATCTTTTTTGAGATGTGAAGACCAGAACTACACACAAAAGTCAAGATAAGGTCACACCATGAAGTGATACAAAGACATTATGATAGTCTCTGTTTTATTCTCCATTCCTTTCCTAATAAACCCTAATATTCATTTTGCTTTTGTAGCTGCTGCTGCACACTGAGTAGAACATGTTCAACATATTATTAATGACGGTTCCTAGATCCTTTTTTCTGAACGGTCACTCCTAATGTGTCCTCGTTCATTGTTTAGCAATATTTTGAAGTATCTTTCCTTAAGTGCATCACTTTAAACTTGTCCACTTTAAATTGAATTTGCTATTGTCGTGCCCACTCTCCAGTTCTGCAAGTTTCTCTTGCAATTTCTCCCAATCCTCTTGTGATTTAACAACTTTGAATAATCTTGTGTCATTGGCAAATTTGATTACTTCTTTCATTGTTCCCATTTCCAGGTAATTTATAAATATATTAAAAAGAATTGGTATCAGAACTTATTCTGGGGCACTCCACAATTCACCATTGAGAAAATTCACAATTTAGCCCTATTCTCTGTTTACTCTTTTTTAACCAGTTTGCAATACACAATAGGATGGTGCCCCCTTTCACATAAGAAGAGGACCTATTCAGCAAATAAATTTGTTTATTCATATATCAATACACTATCTAACATTAAAATCTATGTAACACACTCATCCATCATACATACACACCAATATAAAATCAAATGTTCATCAATAAACATAAAATATACTGTATACAATGTATATAATAATGCAATTATTCAGTGTAAATATTCAAACTTTTTCAATGCTTGACAATTTATGTAAAGTGCTGATATTATATAAAGTGCTAATATTATAAAACCAACTGATGTTAGTGCAAAAAATCCAACAAAGATCTTCGTTTCGCCAGATTTATCTCAAAGGCTTCTTCAGGGATGGATTTAAACATCGAAAAGCAACCAACAATGTTCCCAAAAATATTCTCCTAATTCTTCTCAACAGGTGTCTTTATGAACATCATCAACTCTCGAAACGCCTTCAAACAGATCAATCACCATTATTCATATAGTGTCCCGAAGGAGTACATCATCTTCAAATATCTAAATAAAAATTAATAAAGATATATAATAATCATCATCTCATCTATGGACAGGTACCTAGTTAACATGCAAAAAACCAAAAGGTTTCTACTTCTTTCCTACCTACATACTCAGAATCCCGGTCACAACCCCATTACATCACACTAATGTTAAATTCTATAAGTCATTACAACTCAAAATCCAAAAATCCAAAATTGAGGCAACCTACAATACCTTCAAAGCTCTTCAGCGATTTTCTCACATAAGCAATCCCGATTATTCATGCCAAGACCCAACAGAGAGTTCACCATCTATAACAAAAAATGTCTAATTGGTCAGATCTTTTTCTCAATAAACCAACATTCCCACGTTCCCACATTCACTATCAAAGAATACAATACCTTCAAAAATTCTTCAGATGCATAATTCTGCAATCAATATAGAATATTTCATGACATATCCGTTCCCAAAAAAGATTCACCATCTAAAACATATAATATCAATAATCAAACCAGGTAAACTAGCGAATATACAGCTACTCACCAACGCAATCCTTCAACGAACACCTACCCGGAAGTGACGTCTACTTCATGTTTGTTTTAGATGGTGAATCTTTTTTGGGAACGGATGTGTCATGAAATATTCTAAATTGATCGCAGAATTATGCATCTGAAGAATTTTTGAAGGTATTGTATTCTTTGATAGTGAATGTGGGAATATTGGTTTATTGAGAAAAAGATCTGCCAATTAGACATTTTTTGTTATAGATGGTGAACTCTCTGTTGGGTCTTGGCATGAATAATCGGGATTGCTTATGTGAGAAAATCGCTGAAGAGCTTTGAAGGTATTGTAGGTTGCCTCAATTTTGGATTTTTGGATTTTGAGTTGTAATGACTTATAGAATTTAACATTAGTGTGATGTAATGGGGTTGTGACCGGGATTCTGAGTACGTAGGTAGGAAAGAAGTAGAAACCTTTTGGTTTTTTGCATGTTAACTAGGTACCTGTCCATAGATGAGATGATGATTATTATATATCTTTATTAATTTTTATTTAGATATTTGAAGATGACGTAGCCCTTCGGGACACTAGCGGATGGATTTTAAATGTCCTGCCAACGTAAATCCAGCCAGATTTACGCAAGCAGGGCCCTCGCATGCCGGTGCGCCTATTTTGCATAGGCCGCCGGCGCGCGCAGAGCCCCGGGATGCGCGTAAGTCCCGGGTCTTTTTAAAAGGGGCATGTCAGGGGTGTCGCCAAATGACGCGGCGTTTCAGGGGCGTGATGCGACATTTGGGGGGTGGGCCCTGGGGCGTGGTGCCGGCCCAGGAACGTTCCGGAGGCATGTCTGCGCCCTCCGGAACAGTCCCTGGGTCGGGTCTTGGCGCTCCAGCAGCCCGCTGGCGCGCGTGGATTTACGTCTGCCTCCGGTAGGCATAAATCCATGGATAAAGGTGGGGGGGAGGGGGTTTAGATAGGGCCGGGGGGTGGGTTAGGTAGGGGAAGGGAGGGGAAGGTGAGGGGAGGGCGAAAGAAAGTTCCCTCCGAGGCAGGCTGCGTGGCTCGGTGCGCGCAGGCTGCCCAAAATCGGCAGCCTTGCGCGTGCCAATCCCGGATTTTATAAGATACGTGCGGCTATACGCGTATCTTATAAAATCCAGCGTACTTTTGTTTGCGCCTGGTACGCGAACAAAAGTACGCGATCGCGCTATTTTTTAAAATCTACCCCTATAAGAATAATGGTGATTGATCTGTTTGAAGGCGTTTCGAGAGTTGATGATGTTCATAAAGACACCTGTTGAGAAGAATTAGGAGAATATTTTTGGGAACATGTGTTGGTTGCTTTTCGATGTTTAAGTCCATCCCTGAAGAAGCCTTTGAGATAAATCTGGCGAAACGAAGATCTTTGTTGGACTTTTTGGATTAACATCAGTTGGTTTTATAATATTAGCACTTTATATAATATCAGCACTTTACATAAATTGTCAAGCATTGAAAAAGTTTGAATATTTACACTGTATAATAGCATTATTATATACATTGTATACAGTATATTTCATGTTTATTGATGAACATTTGATTTTATATGGGTGTGTATGTATGATGGATGAGTGTGTTAGATAGATTTTAATGTTAGATAGGGTATTGATATATGAATAAACAAATTTATTTGCTGAATAGGTCCTCTTCTTGTGTTTTGTATCACTGTGACGAAGAGGTTGTTTGTTAGCTCTTTTGACCCTTGCGTGATAAAGCCCCCTTTCACATGACATTTTATTTCTGAAGAATTCTCTCACAAGGGACTTTGTCAAATGCTTTCTGGAAAGCCTCTTATACTATATCAACTGGCTCACCTTTATCCACATGTTTATTTATACCTTCAATAAAATGTAGTAGATTGTGAGACAAGACTTCCCATGTCTAAATCCATATTGGCTTTATCCCATTAAACTATCCCCATCTATATGTTCATATAATTTATTCTTAATGATACTTTCTCCCATTTTGCATGGCTCAGACATATGACTCACTATAGTTTACTCGATCATCCCTTGATCCCTTTTTAAAAATTGGCATTACATCATCAACCTTTGAGTCTTCAGGTACCATAAATGATTTTAATGATAGTTTACAAATTATTAATAGCAAGTACATAATTTAATTTTTCAGTTCTTCAACACTATGGAATGTATACCATCTGGTCCAGATGATATGCTAAAATATTTTTTTGTGAATTTAAACTAATTTATCCTCCAGGTACACTGAGATTTGTTTCCATTTGGCTGAAACTTTGAATATTTTTTCTGGCATGAGTATATCTCGTTCATCTTCTTCAGTGAAGACAGAAGCAAATAATTTATTTATTCTCCCTGCTATGATTTTTCATTTTATCATAATCAAATCTCCGAAAGTTAAATGCATTTATAATATATATCTTTAGTATTTTTCCTCTAGTAATTACGTAAAATTTGATCATATTGTCATCACTATTAACAAGTCAAATGGAGTGGAGGTCTCCTTTACCATGATCCAATATTAAAAAAAAAAAAGAAAAGAAAAACAACTCAAGAATTAATTTCAGCAGTTTTACATGGTTCTTCATTCACTTCATAAGTGGCAATACAAACAAGCACCAGATAAGTATTTATTCCTGACGGCATTTCAGATGGAAAGCAGATAGACTTTTTTTCCTTTCATATTATTTTCTAATGATGATTTTTCTGAGGGCATTTTTAACTTCTTGATTTCTTAGACTATAAATAATGGGGTTTAGCATGGGGGTGAGTACTGTGTACAGGAGGGCAAACATTTTGTCCTGCTCTGGTGATTGCATTGAACTTGGCCTCAAGTATACAAACAAAATTGTCCCATAAAATAGAAAAACAACTGTGAGGTGGGAGGAACAGGTGGAGAAGGCCTTTCTTCTCCCTTCAGAATGATGGATTTTCAGGATGGCTACTATGATAAAGATGTAGGAAGATAGAGTTAGAAGAAATGGGATGAGAGACAAAAATGCTCCTTCAGAAAGAACAACTATTTCAAAGTTGTGAGTATCACTACAGGATAATTTTAGCAGTGCATTGATGTCACAGAAGAAGTGGTTAATCTCATTGGAACCACAATAGGAGAACTGAGATATGAATATTTCAATAGGAACTCCATCCAGAGAGCCGCCTAACCATGAAGCAGCCACAAGAATAATGCAAATCCTTTTACTCATCATGTGTGGGTATCGCAATGGGTTGCAGATTGCCACATAACGATCATAGGCCATGGCAGTGAGAAGGAGGAATTCAGTACCTGTTAAACTTATGAAAAAGTAAAGTTGTGTCATACATAGAGAGTAAGAAATGAATGTTTTTCCATTCATGAGATTTTGCAGCATTGTTGAGAGAGTGACTGTGGTGTTACAGATATCGATGAAGGACAGGTTACTGAGGAAGAAGTACATCGGTTTGTGGAGATGATGGTCAGACCACATTAATATTAAAAATCCAAGGTTTCCCAGAATAGAGATAAAGAAGGCTGGTAAAACTATTATATAAATTAAGGTTTCCTCATGAGAATATTTATTAAAGCCCAGAATAATGAATCCTGTTGTCCCTGTCTTATTCTCCATCGCCATTGTTTCAGTGCCTGTAATCTGTTAGGATATAAGGAAAGAGATTAAAATATTGCAATTGAAAACTGTAACATACAAGTAGTCCCAATCATGCTTATTAGTCTTGAATAACCCTGAGTCATTCAATTTGCCTCAAACTCATAATGAGAAGCATCCAATTCTGATTTTTAATCCATTATCCTCTCCATTTTTATATCTTCCCTCTCACCAAGCAGGTTATTTTCCAAGCTGTGTTATGGGCTTTTTGCATGTGAAAAATTCCTTAAAACATGCAAAAAGTGCCATAATGCATGGTGTGATACTAATTTAGAAAAGGGAAGGAGTTTGGGGCAGGATTTCTAGCAAAGTGGGCTGGCATTACAATGCCATGTTGCACAGTTTAAATGCAGGAAATAACTACACCTTTTTCATTAAGCTGTGCAACATGGCTTTATCACACTTTGCAGTGTTTTAAGCTAGAGAGAGAGAGAGACTAGCTATAAGACCCTCATAGTAGTTAGGTATTTATACCTCTATAGAAGGCCTACCTTGTTACTGGAAATGAGGTATAGGCAATAGTGTAGGGGTTAGGGGCCACTTTGACATTCAGAATGAGACGTATGAACAGAACAGTGCTCTCTTGTGAAGATTTGATGTCCTTCGGAGTGAGGAACTCACCCAAAGATGAGATTTGTACAATGTTCTCTCAACCTAGCTTGATGGACTCTCTACTTGAGTAACATCAAGCTAGGTTGAGAGAACATTGTACAAATCTCATCTTTGGGTGAGTTCCTCACTCCGAAGGACATCACATCTTCACAAGATAACACTGTTCTGTTCGTACATCTCACTCTGAATGTCAAAGTGGCCCCTAACCCCTACACTAATACCTAAATCTCACTTAGAGTAACTATAGAGGTATAAATACCTAACTACTATGAGGGCCTTATAACTAGTCTCTCTCTTTCTCTCTCTCAGTGGTCATAGGTAGGAATTACAACAATTGTGGCACTTACTGCAAAGTGCAAAAAAGTTATAGCGCTCTGTGGTAATACCTATGTGAAGCACTAAGATAGTATAGTTTGCAATAAATAAGCTGTTATCATAAAACACACCCCTCTCCCTATCAAATGTGATAGTTTGATGAATCTCATCCTAAGTTAGCTATTAGAAAATCAGAGGACAAAATTATGGTGTAGGAGTAGTCACACTTCTGAGAAATACCATCTTAGGAAGAATTTGTGAGAAGTAGGCAGTCACAGCAAAGCTATTTAGCAGATAAATGTGCAGCAAACAATGTAGAGCTCTCATGTCTGATCCTCTGAGGGAGGCTGGAGAATAAATAAACACAAAAGAATTGAGGCATGTGAATATCACGTGCATCTTATTGAGTTTTCCCCTCCACCACCTCCTTTACAATATTAAAAAAAATATGAAGATTTTAATTTTCAAATCACAGTAGGATGTAGCAAATCCAAAATGCTTTACTTGAAGATATTTGTGTGCATTTATTTTGTAAACAACAAAATTAAACCAAAGAAAAGGGCAACCCAGAGGCCCTCCAACCCCTCCCCTATGCAGCTGGACTAAGCGAGGACCAGTTAGTTCCTCCCTGGGCTGCTCCACTCCCTGCTTTCATCCCTCATAACCTGTTGGGGTTGTAGACCTGCCTTGCCCCTACTATGGGGGTTCATAGAACCAGGCTCCAGCCCTCCTTCTCTATGCTTTAAATCTGGCACCTATGGATGGCCCATGCCTAGTGTCAAGTGTTGTTTTGGAAGGGAAGGCTGGGGGTGATTTTATTTTTTTTGTTTGGAAGGGACACACATTTCTTTTATTTTTGCTTTTGTAAACATTGGGCCTCATTTTCCAATATCGCATTAAGGGGCGTTTTCCATGCAAATGAGGCTTTTTTCGTGCAGCGGGGAAACTTTGCATGCCGCAATGTTTTCGCGATTTGCGCAAATGTATTCGTGAAAACATCTTTGTGGTGCACGATAAAACAACCAAAGAATCATTGCATGAAACAGGCTGTTTCAGAGGAGAGAGAGAGAGAGAGAGAGAGAGAGAGAGAGAGAGAGAGAGAGAGAGAGAGATTTGCTATAATGTCTACTCCCTAGACAGGTATTTGTATCGCTGTGGGAGGCCCACCTAGTAACTCGAGGTGGGGATTAGGTATGAGTGTAGGGGGTTGGGGCCACTTTCACATTCAACATGAGATGTACGAACAGAACAGTGGTCTCTTGTGAAGATTTGATGGCCTTCGGAGTAAGGAAACTCACTCCAAGATGAGATTTGGGCAATGTTCTCTCAACCTAGCTTGATGGACACTCTACCTTGATGGACACTCTACCTGGGAGTAGACATTATAGCAAGTCTCTCTCTCTCTCTCCAGGCTGTCCATGATAAACCTTTTCCAGCCCCTAGCACACAACGTATCGCAAATGAAAGGGTTGTAGCTATTGGCCGTGCTAACACTGCGGCTGTTTCGCCACACACGATAAATTTACATAAACTCTGCCCCCTGAATTAAAAATTTGCAAATCGTGTTAACGGCTGTAAGCGCAATTAGAACAGACACAAATTCCATCTTGTTGCGGTTTTGCAGGTCAGCCTGCATGAGCATACTAAAATGATTTACCACACCGAGCAACACTAAAACAAAATGAAAAATAAAATCATGAATGCTATGAAAATCTAAATGCACAACATTTATAAGTATAACTGGGATCTAGGATAGTTAATTTTGGAAATGCAATGCAGCTTGCTATCAATTAATGCTACCTAAATCATGCCTGTGGGAATTCCTCCCCTTAATCTACCTAAAGTATGTGTGCTACGGACCTGAACGTTTTAAGGCATCCATTTAGGGAGATAATTTCCAAAATATCCCACCTGATGGTGAATCCATATTTACCATGATCAAGCCTTGATCACCAACTATTGAAGTTTAATAAGTTAATCACATGAAGTTTAAAATGCACACAAAAAATATATATTATTGAAAATAGACTTTGTTCGCAAATGATGTAGTAGTCCGGGCGGTCCTGTTTTTTAAGAGGGCATGCTGACAGGTTTTCTGATTCATTATAAACACTGTAGTGCCTTTAAGATGAGTGATTAAGTTGTTATGTGGATTTCCTTGTTTTTGGTAGTAAATGTATGCATACCATGGAAATTTACGCATGCTTTTAGTCAGGTAAATAATTTTCAGAAAATAGGGTCAATATTCAGAAGGCCGTTCAGTGGACAAGTTATCTCATTTATGTTAGCCAGATAAATAGTCCCATTTTTTCAGTGAGATAAATGTCCTGCTGAATATACTTGTTTCAATTTACCCGACTATATGTATCCAGCTAACTTTAAAACCTAACCAGCTATGTTTGACTATAGTCAGTTAGATTAAAAAATTATCCGACTGGATAACTTGCTCCTTTCCTGGATATCTTTAAAAGCTATCCAGCTAAGTAGCTTTTTATCGATATTAAATTTAAAAAAGAAAGAAATCAAGTGACCCGCAGCAGGGATGATTTTTGTCACCATAGGGGTTACGGATGGATTGGGGGTCCAGCGGGTGGGATTGGGGTGTGGGGGAACTAACAACTAGTTTGAGAATTGGGGATGGGGTTCATGAAAGACATTTTTTACAGTGAAAAAGGGGAAAGGGTTGGGGGGTAGACAGCCCAGTAATATTTGATGAGTTTGATGAGTGATGAGGGAGGCATTGCAATTTACAATAAGGAAGGGAGCCACAGACACTTACATTTCTTTTATTCTGATGCAGCACTGCATACCCTTATAAAACAGGTCTAAATTTATCCATGTACACAGGATATTCAGCTAGGTTAACTGGTTAACTCATCCACTCTTCAAAATGCCCCTCAAAAATCTCTTTTCTATCTGGCTAAATTATTGCTGGTTAACTACTTATCTGGCAATAATTTAGCTGGAAAAGTGGCTGAATATGCCCTATTTTCTGCATAGACAGATAACTTTTGAGTTAGCCATTTAAATAGGTTTTGAATATAGACCCATATATTTTTTACCTTGTTAAATAGCTTTTGAAAACTGTTTTAACTCCTAACCTCTCCCCGTAAATCTTTATTTCAGTATGTAAATGGCTTCAACAGTACTGCACTGGGAAGGAGTGTTCCTAAAGTCCCTCCTTGAATAGTACTGATCAGTTCTGGTCCACCTTAAACGTTAGGTATGCAGGTAGCACTGTGGGTGGGTCTCCGGAGATCAGGGATAAGAATCTGGGCCCATAGGGGAACAGACAGGCCCTGTGTGTCAAGGAGAAATCAGCTCCTGACACATCTCTGTCCTAAAGGTAATTGCTGAATATGAATGTTCTTGAAAGTAAGCTGATTTAGTTGAACTATTGCATTTTGAAGAATAAAATTTCATGTAAACAGACCATGTCCAGCATATCTCTCTCCCTTGGGAAGTTGCAATCCACTTGTGCAGTCCCACATATGGTGTCAGTTTGGAGATTTCTGTAGTACCGGACTGCACAGGCAGAAAGCCAAGAGAAAAGGCAACTGTAGGGATAGGTAACAGAAATAAAGCCAGAGCTGCAGGAACAGGCAAAGCTAATTATACAAAAAGAAAATGGAAGCCAGGTGATTGAACCTGCAGAGACGTAAGTGCAAGGAGACCTACAATGTAGCATTGCCGTATGGGCCACATTAAAAATGGGAGGAGGTGCAAACAAGCCCTGAAGAGGTGTAACCCAAAGTGAAGAGGCAGACAAGCTGGAGGAACTGTAAGGAGATCTGTTAGAGATTCTGCAGGGTGACCAAACGAGGCAGCACAAGGAGGCCTGAAAAAGACTGGAAGAGAAGTAGAACCCGTAACAGTAAAAAAATAAATAAAAATTACAAATCATGGAGCAAGAGAATGGGAAAATATAACCTAGGAGTCCTGAGGAAAGACTGAGATTTTCCCTGGCCCTATAGAAATTAGCCAAGCAGTGTATGTGAGTCCTCTTGGAAGGAGTCCTAGATATAATCTGCCTCTAGGAGCACTGGAACTTGGAGCTTCAGTTGGACTCATAAAATAAAGAGTGGGGACCCTGGGCAAAGAACACAGTGGGTAAAGATGAAAATTTGGGCACTTTAAAGGGAAGGGAAAGCCGAGAGCCTGTAACTTTTACCCTGAATTTACTGGGTGAGAGGTCTGGAGAATTCCATAGAAAGCATATAAATCTGATGTCAGACACTGAAGCACTGACTTTGTTTTGACCCCACAACGAGAGAGATAAATCACCTCTGGAAGATATTCAAGCTGAGTAAAGATGCTTGACCTGAAAGGTCTGAGTGTAGGGTATATGAAGGAGTGTCCCTAAAAACTCTCCCTAAACAATATTGGAGAAGGCACCTGGCATGTAGCTCTCTGGGTGAGTCCCCTGAGAGCAAAAATAAGATATTGGGCCCAGAAGGGAACAAACAGGCCTTGCATACCAGGAGAAGGCAGCTTCTGACACATCTCTATCCTGAAGGTGAATGCTGAACGTGAATGTTGCTGAAAGTAAGCTGTTTATGTTGATCTATTGAGTTGTGAAGAATAAAGTTTCATGTAAGAAGTCCATAATTTCTATGTCCTCTGGGTGGTTAGGAGGACCGCTTGTGTTATCCCACATGTTCTATCCATCTGATCATAACTAGAAACTTTAAAATATTTCTAGGGTTGTTCCCTGTCTGAGCACTGGAGGTCTATGCAGACTCAGAGTAAATCTATTGGAGTCTTCTGCTTGCATTGCGTATTAAGGCTTTAGCACAAGATATTAGCTCAATAGGAGGCTTATCTAGATATCTATACATCAGTCATGGATTAGTTCCATGATTCCAGATGTGTACAACTGCTGGAACACCCCAAACGTCCCATATCCTGATGATCTTTCACAAATGAAAGGGACTTATTCTGCCATCTTACAGGTAAGACACCACAGCTGGGAGCTGGAAGCAAAATGAAAGTTGTCATCACTGGATCAGTAGGTGCCCCTCTTCTCTCTAGCAGATGTTCCCATGAAGCCTCCAATCATTGACCAATTCCACCCTCCAATCAGTCAAACCAACATCCCTCTTCACATCCTCATACTTTTTGGTAGGCACATATAACAAATGCACACACAAACAGGGGCCCATGAAACTAAAGCAACATATTCTTTGGACTAGAGTAGGGATTAAAATATAAATGTAATAAGTGACCATAGGAAACATTTCAAGCATAACCACAGGGAAAATGTCCACTATCCCCAAAAGAGTTAAGAGGAGAAAGTAGGGGTTGAAAGGCTTCATTTTCAAGTTGTCATCAATGTTTGCCTCTGACAAGTGGAAAGTTTGCTGTTTTGTGGCAGTCGTGCAAAGCCCCTTGTGTCCTGGCAGCTCTTCCATCCCTCTGAGTGTGGCACTGTAATCTCGTTCCTGGGGACCTCCTGGTCATTTGACACCCCCCCCCCCCTCCACATACTGTGGCACCCAATGATCTCATAGGGGTTATCCCAGAAGGACATCACCCCATTGTGATAACTGGAACAACTTGGCAGTCACCCATTATCTTTGTAAAAATAAGTTTTAGATAAACTGAAAGATCTAAATATATGCCTAGAGACAGGGATAGTAAGCATGACAGAAGGAAGACTTGTAAAACCAGATGGATTTAAAATACAGACAAGCAGTATAGAAAGGTTACATAAAGAATAAGCAAAAACGGGAATGTTTGTATAGAAAGATAAACTGATGAAGGAGTAGTGCGGCAATTTTGAAAACATCCATGTGAATTCAAAACTCTGCAGCTACTTTCTAAGCATGCACTTTGTAGAAATTTTCAAGAGTTATTATTCTCTCTCTGAAAATCATTTATCAGTATAAATGGCCCATAAACTTTGCAACTTTGTTTTGTGGGAGCAAAATTTTGGTTTGGAGAAAAGTGAGTGTTCATTGGAAAATAGAATATGTGTGCTATTCCATAATTATGCGCAAATTACATTATTATTATTATTATTTAGTGATTTTTTATATACCGCGGCACGTTAAAAACATCACCTCGGTTTACAATAAACAATAATTCAGCAACAGGCTTTACAGACAAATTGAAATAAAGTGGACATGATATATATCAAAATAACAACATAATAAAACAAATACAATAAACCAATGGTGATCATATTCCCTAGTTAATGGCAAGTCTAATAATAAATGGTAGTTCAGAGACCAATAAAGTCTAAATTAGCAGTGAGAAGGATAAACTCAGAGTGTAGTAATGATTCAGGGAGAACAGGAAAAGTAATCGGCATTTCAGAAGAGGAGAGGATCATTGATTGTAAGCTTGTTCGAACAGCCATGTTTTGAGGTTTTGCTTAAATTTCTTATGGCAGGGTTCAAGACGCAGGTCTGTGGGCATTTTGTTCCAGATGTTGGTCCCGGCAATAGTGAATGTGCGGTCTCTTGTAGCGACGTGCTTGATGTGTTTAATTGTAGAAGAGGTGAGTTTGGCTTGGTGCATTTTTCTTATTGGTCTGATGTGCGGAATATAAAATGATTGGAGAACCATTGCATATCTTGGTTATGGATCGATTTATGTATGAGGGAGAGAACTTTGAATAAGATTCTAGATGCTACAGGGAGCCAGTGAAGGAACATGAGAACAGGTATAATGTGTTCATGGCGGTGAGAGTTAGTGAGTAGGGTGTGCAGCAGCATTTTGTAGCATCTGTAATGGTTGTATTGTGTTTTTGGGGAGACCTAGTAGTATGGCATTACAGTAGTCCAGTTTTGACAATATTGTGGCTTGTAACACTGTCTGGAAGTCATGTTGCTGTAGAAGCGGTTTAATTATTTTTAGAGTATGTAGCTTGAAGAAACCGTTTTTGATTGTGGCCGTGATGAAATTCTTTAAGGAGAAGTGATTATCAATGATAACACCAAGGCTGCGGACTTGCTGTAAATTGAGGGAGTCCGATGGTAACGGTAGAGTAGGGTTAGCGGGGATGTTATTGTGAGGTGATATGATGAGGAGCTCTGTCTTCTTAGTGTTGATTGCTAGGAAGTTCTCAGTAAGTAGTTTTTTTATTTCTATAAGAGACGCATCCCAAATTTTTAGAGCATTAGATAGGGAATCATTGATGGGGATGAGGATCTGTACATCATCTGCGTATATGAAATGTGGAAGATCCAGTTTCACCAGAAGTTGACAGAGAGGAGATAGGTATATGTTGAAAAGTGTGGAGGAGAGAGATGATCCTTGTGGAACACCTTGTGTTAGTTTTCTGGGTTTCAAAACATGGCAGTCCATTTTGACACTGTATGTCCTGTCCTTCAGAAATGATTGGAGCCAGCATAGGGCAGTGCCAGCGATGCCAATTTGTGAGAGGCGGGAAAGGAGGGTATTGTGGTTGACAGTGTCAAATGCAGAAGAAATATCAAGAAGAGTAGTAAGTAAGAATGACCATTATTGAGGGTTTTAAGTAATGAATCAGAGAGAGACACTAGAAGGGTTTCTGTACTATGGTTCTTACGGAAACCATATTGTGATCAGAATAGTAATTGATTTTCGTCTAGAAAGTCGGTGAGTTGCTTGTTGATGACTTTCTCTATGATTTTGGACAAGAATGGGAGGTTCGAGACTGGATGATAGTTGGCAGGTTCTGAGGGGTCCAGGTCAGATTTTTTGAGCGAAGGCTTTATAATTGCGTGCTTGAGTTGTGTTGGGAAAACACCAGACGATATAGATTTGTTAATAATGTTAGAAATGGGAGAGGCTATCCTGGTAGGAATGGAGAGGAGTGTTTTTGTTGGCATGATATCAATCGGGTGCATGGCTGGTTTGATTTTTTTGGGGATCTCTTCAATTTCTGATGCTGATGATGTTTCGAAGTTTGAGAGTGTGGCTGAGGTGATCTTGGTGTAGGTGGTTGGTAGGGATACTGGTGGAGAAGGAGAAGAAAAGCGAGCCATGATATTAGCCACCTTGTCGTGGAAATATGTAGCTAGCTTCTCACATTTGTTTCCATCCACGTTGTCTGGGTTCATGTTTGTAGTTGGGGTAATTAAGCTAGAGACATATTGGAAGAGGGCACGGGGGTTGAACTGGTATTGATGGATTCTTGCTATATAATAGTTTTTCTTGGCTTCATCTGTTGTTTTACGATACTGGTGGAGAAGAGCTTTGTATTTTTGTAGTTGTGCTGGATCTTAGTTTCTACGCCATTTCTTTTCCAGTTTACGGAGTTCGAGTTTCATTATTCTGATGTCTGTGGTGTACCAGGGTTTTTTGTCTTTTTTCTCAGAGCAGATCTCTTTCGTTAGTAGTGGGCAGAGTCAATTTGCAATGTTGCTGGTAAGCTGATGCCAAGAGGAACAGGCGGAGTCAGCATCGATGAGGTCTAATTTATGGAGATCCTCGGTAAGCGCATCAATGATGTCTTGTGAAGGTGAAGGGAAGGGGAACAATACATGTTCCCCTTCCCTTCACCTTCAGTAATTTTTCCCTTTAACAGCTAAAAGTACAAGTCTTGTGAAAAAAGCTTTCCGGCAGCCCTTATATCTGGCAAAATAGAAACTTACCCTGGTGATAGATTTGTGGAAATTTCCTGCTTTATTAATATTTCAGAACACGTAAGAAGAAATTTGCCTGGGCATTCCCAATGTTTGTAATGTATAGAAGCTCACACGTCACAATAAGAAACATAGGCGTAACAGATTTACTTTTACAAAAATCATAAAGTGTAACTGAAATAAACTGGGCCTGATTCTCAAAATGTCTGACTCCCATTTTTATGCATGAATAAGGGTTTTTGAAAATTGCCCAGCTGGTTGTGTGAGTAAAAGTAGGACCTTTCCTCATTTAAGGGTTAACTTTTACGATCACAAAAGGAAGCTCTCTGAAGAGTGGAGTTGGGATAGGGAAATGTTTTATGCATATACTTTTCATTTTCAGAAGCATGCGTGTAACTGTACACACACACACACACACACACACACACATGCCTGCTCTGGAGCATTTCTAAATATGTGCGCACAAGTCTGGCAGGTTTTCTGTACATAGCCTTAATTTTCAAAGCAGACTTGTGCTTGTAATTCTCCTTTGAAAATTTGGACTATAGTCAGTGAGTGCTTTTCACACACAGGTTTGGACTATGTGCACAATTTTTAAATTTTTTTTAACACTTTATTTATATTTTCAGAATAACATACATGTAAGGAAAAATAAGGGATCCATATAGTAGAAAATCCTTCACATAAGGAAGAAAGAGAACATAAGAAATGATTACAGTATAATCATATGGAATAAGGCAGTCACAAGATAAGTAGGAGGGCCAGAAACATGAGAGAAAGAGAGGAAAATACTCCTATGAAAATCTCCTCCCAGGTGACATGTCCATCATACATTACACCTGTGCTCACTTTTATAAAGGAACATATTTCTATGAAAATCTCCTCCCAGGTGACATGTCCATCATACATTACACCTGTGCTCACTTTTATAAAGGAACATATTTCTATGAAAATCTCCTCCCAGGTGACATGTCCATCATACATTACACCTGTGCTCACGTTTATAAAGAAACATATTTCCTTGAAAATCTCCTCCAGGTGACATGTCCATCATACATTACACCTGTGCTCACGTTTATAAAGGAACATATTTCTTTGAAAATCTCCTCCAGGTGACATGTCCATCATACATTACACCTGTGCTCACTTTTATAAAGGAACATATTTCTATGAAAATCTCCTCCCAGGTGACATGTCCATCATACATTACACCTGTGCTCACTTTTATAAAGGAACATATTTCTATGAAAATCTCCTCCCAGGTGACAGGTCCATCGTACATTACACCTGTGCTCGCCTTTATAAAATGACTCTCAGTGGGGACAATTCTCAGAACTATGAGTTTTGCTGCATAATTCCCAGGCGCTTGTAGCGATCGGCTTTGCATCAGTTCTCAAAGGGAAAGTTCACCCAGGCCTTCCCTTTGAAAACTGCTGAGAGAGAAGGAGTTCATGGAGATGTACGCCTGCTTTTACTGCCGATACATTTCCTCCCTAAATAACCGAGCACCTAGTAATATTTAAATGCAAAAATTGGCTCGTTGTTTCATTTCCTTCCCTAACTTTGCCTCTGGGAACATTTCCATTCTTTCTTTACAGGTTAAATTTGCTTCTTTCATGCCCTGACATTCTTCTTCCTGCACATTTATTTATTTCTAGGGGAGGAGGAGGCAATTTCCAAATGGTTCTTTTACCCCCCCCCCCCCCCCTATAAGTAGCCATTTACATGGCTAAATTACTGTGGCAAAGTGACCTCAAAATGTGGTTATCTCAATGTCTGTGCAAATACAAATTTTAATATTTTATTCTCAGAAAACACCTAATTCCAAATAAAGAAACCCTTTAAACATTTGTCAGCTGTAAACATCTACCCAAAGAACAATTTGTTTAGGTCTAGTGTTACAATTAGCAAAGCTTAGCAAGGAATAGTATTAGTGTGAAACCGTGATCAGCTGCTATGCATAATTATATTATAATGTTGTTAGTCACATTGTATGTCCCTTGTTTTTAATTGTGTATGTTCCTTTTAGTATGTAAACCCTCTAGCAAACTATGAAGGGAGCAGTATCTAAAATCAAATAAATAAATAGAAATTTCTCCATTGGTTTAAATCTGAAAAAAATAGGGTTTGTTGAGTCTGGCTTCTTAGCCACACAATGCTTTAGTTTCTGCTCTGGATCATGTCCCATGAACTCAGGTGTGATATTTTATGAGTTTTGTAATCCTATACTTTGAATACTGACCATGCTTTTCCAGTGACTGAAGTAGCAGGATGTGTCAAACCTCTGTATTAAAAGCATTCTTAATAAAGAATAATATAATCTGGAATTGACTTACTTTACTCAGCAGTTGTTCAATGGGTTACTTCTTCCTTCTCAATCACAAACTGTCGATTAGGCAGGAGAGAGAAGAAAAGGAGTGATGAAACAGGAGCCAGACATTTACACTCAAACACTTTACTCTCTGAATATATCTCAGCATAAACCTAAACGTTTTTCCCTCTGGAATTCAAGATTAGCTCAGCTCACATTCCTATATTAGCTCTGCTCACCACTCTGTACAATGGAGACATTATCTGGGCAGCTTTGCTATTAAGTTAGCAAATGTTAGATCTTCTTAAACCATGACAATAATATTCTGATTTCACCTTGATACATTTGCTAATCTAAGCCTGATTTAATCAGTTCACCAAGCCAGATTTTGCTTTAAGGAAATATAAAAGAGATTCAGATGAACAAACACAAATCATGGGCAACTGGGACATTCTTAAGTGGAGATGAGCAGAGAGACAAACAAAGCAGAAAACTTGGTCTAGCAGGTACATTTAGTGAACTATTGTTTACATCGGGCACTATAATACATCCTTCATTCCCACTTCCATTATTTTTAAGGAAAGAAAATATCAAAATCTCCTTGCATAGGAAAGCGTTGCCTTCTCTTACAATGAAAAATGATTCTGAGTCATAGTCTGAGATTTGATCACATTAACTGTCAATATCTGGAATAAAATAAACCTTTACCATTAATGGTTTTTAATTCACTCTGCATTTCTAATCAGAGGTCAACAAGCATAAAAAAGCATTCTCAGTATAGGTCCTGATTTATTATTTCCATTTTATGGGGTCTGCTAGTACTTATCCAATTTGTTTTAAATCTTCTATCTGTTAATCCTTGGCATATTGCCTAGTTCTAGTGCTTTCTGAAAGATTAAACATTCCTTAAAATGCATGTCCTATTCATTGTCAATGAGATGAAAGTGTACCATACTAGCATTATTATTATTTTTTCCCAAAAATAAATTCTCTCTCCATGAACATTACAGCTTAATTAAATCCAATTACGTAGCTTCTTACAAAAATCTTGTAACAAGCAAATTTGAATTGACTTACGGTGAGCAGTTGTGGTGCAATTGTTTTTTCCTCAGAAGTGCAGCCTTTGTATCAGGCAGGTAATAAAGATTGTCAAAGCTTCTGGGACCTGATTGCTGGTGATGAGGGAAATCCCAGACACAGGAACTCATGACTAACCAAGTAAACATCTGAGTTTTAGTTAACTTTGTCTTATTTTGACTGGAGGTTGTGTCACCCTTGGGTGTTTGAGATGGTAAATCTATAGCCATATAAATGTCCAATTATGCACCTTTGCATTGCTGGACATTTATAAGGCTGATGGAGTTAAAGGAGGAATTAGCAGGCAGCAGTTGAATACAGTGCAGTTCCTCCATACTCCCAGCACCTCATGGAAGGGGTGGGTGGGCCTCATAGCAGGACTGGTGCACTTCTCATGGTGCCCTAGGTAACATGTCTGGCAGGCTTCACTTTGGGGTTCACAGGTGCATGGCTTAGTGTGCCCAGACATTCTCTCCATTGTGCCCTGAGCTGTGAGACTGTTGTGAATATTTCTGGGATCAAAGCTCAATCTCATACTGTTCCCATCATCCCCGGTCTCTGATTCCTTCTGAGGGGAGGAAAGGTTCAGGCATAAGTATATAAGAAATTGCCATACTGGGTCAGGCCAAGGGTCCATCAAGCCCAGCATCCTGTTTCCAATGGTGGCCAAACCAGGCTATAAGTACCTGGAAAGTACCAAGCCACTAAGTAGATCCCATGCTACTGATGCCAGTAATAGCAGTCCTTGTGGCCTGATTTGGCCATTCAAATGTAGCTGGAGCTAGAGATGGGAGAGGAGAGTGGTGTTTGGGCTAAAACCCCAATGGGTCCTGGCGCTGGGACCCATCGGGGTAAGGCCCTTAAAGCTCGCCCTACCACCGACAGCCCACCGCCGGCCACGAGGCCATAATCTACTCACTGCCAGCGTCCGCTTATTGACCCTCATCCGGTCGCACCGCCGCTGACGTCACCAGAGACGTGACAAGGAGGGGATTTAAATCCCTGCGCGATCTCCAGGCGCTCTCTTCTCTGCCATCCCGCCAACCACGAGGCACGTCCACCGCTGCCCGCGAAGTAGGAGCTGGGAGCCAGGGCCACGCAGCCAGTGCCGGGACCCATCGGGGTAAGGCCCTTAAAGCTCGCCCTACCACCGACAGCCCACCGCCGGCCACGAGGCCATAATCTACTCACCACCAGCGTCCTCTTATTGACCCCCATCCGGTCGCACCGCCGCTGACGTCACCAGAGACGCGAAAAGGAGGGGATTTAAATCCTGGCGCAATCTCCAGGCATTGCGCGCCGGGCATCGCACGCCGAAGGAGTGCGACAAAGGGGCCTGCCCCTTTGTGCGCCCCTTCGTGCAGCCCCTTCATTCTACCCCAAAGGACACCACTGAATTTCCATTACAGATCACCACTTCCACTTCCCTCCTTCCAAGACATTTACAACAGCCACCGGAACCCCTGCTCAACCCTTCAGAAGAACTCGTTTGCATATATAAACTCCTCTAATATTCATACTGCTACCCCCATTTCTCATCTAGCCTTTCTCAGCATTCACCCTTACCATCCAGACAACCCCAACAGTCTTCCAAACGGCAACCACGTTCGGGCTCCCGACCCAATCACCGAGCCCGACTCCGGAACGCCGCAGCAAGAGGAAGAGGACAAGGGTCCTCTAATGTGACATGCCTGCCCACCCCATAACTCCAGAAACCACGCTACCTTAAACCTTCTAAAGAAACTTATCCCATAGCCACACCCTCTCTCACTCAATCACACTCTCACCCTACATTCTGAGCTTCAAACCCTACACATCCTCTATAGATATAAAGCCAATTGGATCCCACTTCTCCAGCATCTAACTCTCAGCTCCTCACGCCCAATCCCGCCAACGGAGATCCTAGATAAAATGCTAACCCATCAAAGCCCTATCAGATACCACCGCTACCACTCTGGCATTCCCCCTACTCAAGAAATACCACCAATTGTTCCAGATCTCTCATCCCAATCATGATCACCCCTCTGACCCAGTTCCTAGGGCTCGCTCTTCCCTCGGTAACCCTAGTCAATGCACAATCTCTGACTAAAAAGACACACATTCTCAATGACTATCTCCTGGACTCTATCCCAGACATCTGTGCATTCACAGAAACCTGGCTAAAAAACTCAGAAATTGTGCTAATCAACCAACTACCCACTCACATATATGACATCTTTGCATTCCACAGGCACAAAAAACGAGGGGGCGGTCTTCTAGCCACCAAGAAAGAACTCAGACTTACATCACATACTCTCAAGTTTGAGTCCAAACTGGAACTGGGTCTAGTCAAATCAAAACAACTTCAATTACTGCTAGTCTATGCACCACCAGGAGTACTAGAATCTGATCCCTCACCCCTTATAGAATCTATAGTGAAGCACATCAACACAGACCTTCCTACCATGATCATGGGAGATTTCAATCTCCATATCGATGCCTCACCCCGATCCACCAATTGCGAAGCCTTCCTTGCCTCCCTCAACACAATGGGATTCAATCAGATCATCGACAACCATACACACAAAGCTGGACACACTCTGGATCTTATCTTCATCAATTCCTGCACAATGGAGCCCTCATGTACCCCAATCCCCTGGTCAGACCACTTCCTGATAAACTCCTCCTTCTCCATAAATAAACACACATACTCACCACATCGCCTCTCCACCATACACTTCAGGAAACCCTGCACATCCGATATACTTAGTGATCAGCTTTCCGTGGAACTCACAAACTTAAATCTATCCAATCCCGACTCAGCCGTACTCTCCTGGCATAATATCACCGAAGCAGTAGCAAACAAACTATGCCCCGCAGTGTCCAAAACAATTAATCCAGCAAAAAAAGGAAATCAACCCTGGTTTACTTCCGAACTGAAAAGGATGAAACAAGACCTATGACACAAAGAAAGCAGAAGACGCAAAACCCCCAACTCATCTACACTCTCAGCATACAAAGGAACCGTACATCATTACAGGACCTCCATTCTAAAGACAAAAAGAGAATTCTATGCCAATAAAATCCACAATCTACAATTTGATGCCAAAGCTCTTTTCTCTTATGTATCACAAATCACAAAGTCAGCCCCTCCGACGATACCAGACGAACAGGCACTATCCAAGGCCAACGAGCTCGCATCATTCTTCCAACAGAAGATTTCAAACACTCTTGCACTCCTCCCCACCAATTCTACCTCACTCGCCGCATGCGACAATTTCCACACCCCCACTGGATCCAAACTCGACAACTTCGAATTAACCACCCCCAGGGAAATCGAATCCCTCCTTAAGAAACAGAAACCATCCAACCACCCAGCTGTTACGATCCCCCCTGTTGCTGCGCTACAGGAGGTATCTTACCTTCCTCCCGGAGGCCGCTTCGAAGCCAGGGCCTCTCCTGTGCACCATCCGGGACTTGCTCCAGGGCCTGGGAGGCCTAGCGGTTCCTGAGGCCTGCCTGTGGCTTGCATGCATGCGTTTGGACTTCCTGTTTGGCGACGCCCTTCTCCTAGGGGCGGTCCTGGCAAACTCCTCCCAGGGAGTTGCCTACAACCTCCAGTATATAAGGACTTTCTTGTCACTTGCAACGGGCCTTTGGATCTGGCTCTACAGTTGCCTGTAACCTTCTCCTCGATTCAGGTCCTCCATGGTCTACCTTGTTTTGATGGCACCTTGTCCTGTCTCTGTCCGGATGTCTGCTACCTGATGTTACCTGATGTCTGCCTTCTGATGTTACCTGATGTCTGTTCCTGACCTTAAGAAAATGCCATACTGGGTCAGACCAAGGGTCCATCAAGCCCAGCATCCTGTTTCCAACAGTGGCCAATCCAGGCCATAAGAACCTGGCAAGTGCCCAAAAACTAAGTCTATTCCATGTAACCATTGCTAATGGCAGTGGCTATTCTCTAAGTGAACTTAATAGCAGGTAATGGACTTCTCCTCCAAGAACTTATCCAATCCTTTTTTAAACACAGCTATACTAACTGCACGAACCACATTCTCTGGCAACAAATTCCAGAGTTTAATTGTGCGTTGAGTAAAAAAGAACTTTCTCCGATTAGTTTTAAATGTGCCCCATGCTAACTTCATGGAGTGTCCCCTAGTCTTTCTACTATCCGTAAGAGTAAATAACCGATTCACATCTACCCGTTCTAGACCTCTCATGATTTTAAACACCTTGCTTTGATGTCTGTTCCTGAAGCCGCCTGATCCTGTTCCAGTTCCGGTTGTTCTGCCCTATGTCCTCGTCTGGTCCTGAGCCTTCTGGCCTGTTGGGCCCTGGTGTGGCCAACAGGAGGGATTCGTTCCCCGGGCTCTTGAGCTTCTGTTCCTGCCAGCCGACGTGGCTTCGGATGTCATTGGTCCCGGCATCGGAGTTCCTTCTCGACTGGACCTTTCCTGGTGCTCTCCCGCTCTCAGCGTGGTCCGCGACCAGCCTTCCTGGGCTGAATAGGGCGCGTATGGGACGGGGTGGTCCGCGACTCAGTCCCGTGGGTGGGCTGAGTAGGGCGCCCTCAGGGACAGTGCCCATGTCTCCTTCCAGCCCTCCTCTTCGATGTCTGCACTAGCCTTTGTCTACGATGTCTGCACCTGCCTTGTCTACGATGTCTGCACCTGCCTTGTCTATGATGTCTTCAGTGTAAAGGACTCTGTCTGCCCTCGCCTCTGTCCGGCCTGCTGCCCATTGCCGTACCCAGCGGCATGTAGAAAGGGACGGGAACAGTCGGAGGACCGTTCATCAATCAACTTCCCAGTGTTGGTTGCCATGGGCGTGCAGGTCCGGCTGAGAGTCAGACTCCGTGCCTGCTCCCCTGCTTCTGTACCCACCTGGCTCACCATGCCTGCCCAGCTCACCTCCCACAGTGTGGCTTGGGGCTCTTCCTTGAGTCCTGCCGTGGCCCAAGGGCTCACCACCCGCTTGAGACGACCGCGCTCCGCGCGCGCTCGTAACACCCAGCAGACAATATTCCTTCCAAACTCCTGCTTCTTATCCCTAACACAATTTCTGGACCACTGACCAACATTATAAACTGCCTGCTATCTCAAGGGATTTATCCAGACAGACTTAAAACTGCTTCCCTTAAACCCCTCCTTAAGAAACACAATCTAGACCCTAGAGAATTAGCCAATTTCCGCCCCATCTCTAACCTCCCATTCTTAGCTAAACTAATGGAGAAAGTGGTAAACACTCAGCTCTCAGATTATCTAGAAGATCACAACATCCTATATCCATCACAATATGGCTTTCGCAAATCACGCAGCACAGAATCCCTCCTCATCTCACTAACAGACCACATTATTATGGGAATAGACAAAGGCCACTCCTTTCTACTAGTCCTGCTAGACATCTCGGCGGCATTTGACACCGTCAACCACTCCATCCTCCTGAATCGCCTATCTGACATTGGTATATCCAGATCAGTCCACAATTGGTTCAAGTCTTTCCTCAGCAACAGAAGCTTTAAAGTAAAAATTAATAATAAAGAATCACCTTCCACAAATTCCTTCCTTGGTGTACCACAAGGATCCTCCTTATCTCCCACCCTCTTCAACATCTACCTCCTCCCCCTCTGCCAACTGCTAACAGATCTCAAACTAATATACTACCTCTACACAGATGACGTGTAGATTCTGATCCCTATAACAGAATCCATCTCAAAAGTTCTCATGCACTGGAATAACTGCCTACAATCCATCTCTCTAGCCTCCTCAACAATCTTAACCTTGTCCTTAATACTGCGAAAACCGAACTCCTCCACATCTCCTCCGATGACGATAACTCCCTCCCACAGCCCCTCCGCAACACCCAGCTCGCTCATACGCATGTAAGAGATCTGGGGGTAATTCTTGATAATCGCCTAAACCTAAAGAAAATGATCAACATCACAACTAAAGATTGCTTCTACAGACTCCAGGTTCTTAAAAGACTCAAACCCCTCCTATTCTTCCACAATTTCAGGACAGTTCTCCAATCCTTGATATTTGCCAAAATAGACTACTGCAACGCTCTCCTCTTAGGTCTACCCATCTCTACCACCAAGCCACTACAGATGATTCAGAATGCCGCAGCCAGAATTTTGACTAACACCAACCGTGGAGAACACATCTCACCTATCCTCAGAAACCTACACTGGTTACCAGTTAACTTCAGAATCCTACACAAATCTCTCACCTTAATCCACAAATCCATCCCCAATCAACTTCAACTCGACCTCGAAATCCCCCTCAAACTCTATACCTCCAACAGACCGATTAGAGAAATCCACAAAGGAACTCTACAAGCTCCCCAACTAAAGCCACGTGCCGCACCTCGAACAAAGACCGTGCTTTCTCGACAGCAGGACCAACTATTTTGAATAACATCTCTTCAGACCTAAGGCTGGAACCATGCCTCCCTACATTTAGGAAAAAACTTAAGACATGGCTTTTCCGCCAAGCCTTCTCAGATCCCCCAGACACACACTAGATGATCTTATTCCCTTCAGGAGCGATGGAACTTTATACCACTAAGTTAATCAAGCACCAGCCCGTTTACCTTATTATATTATTAATATTTCTCAGCCATCCTAGACCTCTCTTTCCAGCTGATTAAGCCTCCAAGTTCTCCCTCCTTGTTGAATGTAACTTTGCCGCTTCTGTTCATATGTTTATTTTGTCTCAGTTGTTACCCTGTTCGATGTAAACCGATCTGATATGGTTATTACCATGAAGTTCGGTATAGAAAAAGTGTTAAATAAACAAACAAACAAATAAATACATAAATAAATAAATAAATAAAAGAGGCTCCTGGCTGACTGTTGAAACATAAGAGCATGTAAACAGTAAAAGATGATACAGTCTAGTTATTCTTCTCATCCACACTTGCTGTTCAGCTTTATAATTCCTTTCAATCCCTTAGAGGTCCTCTAAGGTGAATTTTCAAAGAGTTGTGCTCATAAAACATAGCACATATGCATGAAAATGTGCATATAACATAAATGCTGATTTATAATCTTCAAGATACACATTAAAGTAAGGATAAGTGAGTAAATCTGTTCATGTAATAAAAAAGTTGGCCAGCAGCATTCTGGGATGAGGCTAAAATTTACATGAGTAAGTGGCTATTTAATAAGGAATTTATGAATGAAAATTTGGCAGCTTACTCGTATATATTTGCACTTCCTCTATATATGGAATAAGTACTCGTAAACATCTTAAAAGTGAAATATTGACTGGGTGGGGTAGTCTTGGTGAAATGGAAAGAGTTCAGGCTGAAGAGCCAGGAGAGTCTCGATGACCTGCAGATGGACTGTGCAAACTGGTAGATTAATTGGTAAAACTAGTAATTTCATCGCTGTTGATATGTTAGACATTCTTCCCACTTAAACATGTAAAACCCAACTTACTAAGATTAAGGAGCGGATTTTAAATGTCCTGCGTGCGTAAATCTGGCCGGATTTACGTGCACAGAGCCCTCACGCGCTGGCGTGCCTATTTTGCATAGGCCGCCGGCGAGCGCAGAGCCCCGGGACGCACGTAAGTCCTGGGGCTTTCTAAAAGGGGCGTGTCAGGGCGTGTCTAAAATGACACGGCGTTTCGGGGGCGTGACGCGGCGTTGCGGGGGCGGGCCCGGGGGCATGGCGCAGGCCCGGGGGCGTGGTCGAGGCCTCCGGACCAGCCCCCGAGTCGGGTGATGGTGCACCAGCAGCCTGCTGGCGCCCGTAGATTTACGTCTGCTTTTAGCAGGCGTAAATCATGAAACAAAGGTAAGGGGGGGGGTTAGATAGGGCCGGGGGGTGGGTTAGGTAGGGGAAGGGAGGTGAAGGGAGGGGAAGGTGGGGGGAGGGCGAAGGAAAGTTCCTTCCGAGGCCGCTCCGAAATCGGAGCGGCCTCGGAGGGAACAGGCAGCGCGCGCTGGGCTTGGTGCGCGCAGGTTGCACAAATGTGCACCCCCTTGCGCGCGCCGACCCAGGATTTTATAAGATACGCGCAGCTACGCGCGTAATTTATAAAATTCAGCGTACTTTTGTTTGCGCCTGGTGCGCGAACAAAAGTACGCGATCGCGCAAATTTAGAAAATCTACCCCTAAATGTGTGAACATTTCACAGGTAAAATTGCCACGCATATATTTTTAAAGTTAGATGTCAACATACACTAGTTTATCAGTTATCCACTACTTATCCAGATACATTGGATTTATTCAGCAAAGTAGAGGCCAGATAAATCTTGAAAGTGACACTTATATGGATAAAGTTCAATTTGTACAGCTAAGTAGCAGTACGTAACTAGACAAATGTTGGCTAAGTATTACTAAAGCTGCTCCTTAGCCAGATAAGTCTCAAATAGAGCTACTTATCTAGATAACCTTGGAGATTTTTTAGTGTCTCTATCAAATCTCACCCATATTATCTTTTTCTCTAGGGTATAGATATTTAGATCATTAAGTTTACCCCTTATGCTGAAAACAAAGAACACTGATAATTTTAGCAGCCACCCTCTGGACCAGCTTTAAACTGATTTATATCCTTTTGAGTTGTGGTCTCTGGAACAGTACACAGTGTTCCAAATGAGGTCTCACCAGAGACCTATACATGAGCAGTTTCACATTCTTCTTTTCCACTGAACATTCCTTTCCCTATGCAGCCAAGTATCTTTCTCTCTTTTGCCGTCACTTCATTCACCTCTTTGGCCACCTTAATGTAACAGACCCTCTGGTTCCATTACTATTAAGCCCTGGGTTACTCTTTTCCCTGTTAGTGCAGTAAAGAATAGGAAAAGGGGAGGTTACCATTCAAATGGAGCCCCTCACTTTGAGGGAGCTGCAATGGCCATCTCTTTCTTTAGCATTTGTAAGTAGCTGTCTCCTGGGAGCTCTGCAAGCAGTGTGAGATATTTTTAGAGGTTTGTGAGGTGTTTTGGAGCTTTTTCTAATTTGTATTTTTGGATCTACTCTGAGGACTATAGCAAACCCAGCTGAAAGTATGTGAGCTAGGTTGGGATCTGCTCTACTTGTCCACTTCCTGGTGGGTAGCATTTATATCCCTGGATAATTTGTGGTTTTGAAGGACTTTAAGTTATAGGAAACCTGGTGAAACCTTGGTACCACTTGGATTCAAGGCACAGGGAACCCTGTTTCTGGGACTGCCCAGTTTAGGGAAAACCTGACTCTCTACTCCCTCCATGAGGACTTTCCAGTATTTTACTTTGATTTGTGGAAAAATGATGAAATTACTTTGAGAAGATCTGGGCGGAAGCATTTGGCTGTCCTTTGTACTGCCCATCTGAAAGAACATCTCTTGCTGCTGTTCCATGGAGGATCCCTCCCCTCTGGGATTTGTTTGAGAGGAAGAAAGTATTGAAAACCAATTACCTGTGAGTAAAGAACCAGTCAAAAGCATTCAGGACTCCCATCAGGAGTCTTCACCCTGGGGAGAGAGAGGTTGGGACTCTGCCCAGAGACAGAAATCTCACATTTTTACCAGGGTCTGGAAGGGGTTTCTCCTCCTCACCTGGGAACTCCACTTAGCCAAGCCCTGGAGGATGGAGGTTTCCCTAGCACTGGTAAGGAGATTCTTGCACAGATAGAGAACAAAAGGATTGCAACAAGCTAGAATGTCTGTGGTACTGAGGAGTACGTTTTTAACATATTTCATCTGACTTTTGTACAGTAAAGACTTTGATTTTGTACACTTAATCCAAGGGCTCCAGTGTATTTATTGGGCACCTACAGAACCCTTCTCCCAGGGACATGAGAAAGCCCTAGCACTCTGGGCCGTAAAAGGGAAATATCCCCACCCCATCAAAAAAGAATCCAGGTTCTAGAAGTAAGAGATTGTGTCTGAGCTAACCTGAAGTTTCAGCCCTAAAAAGACGTAATAAACTTTCTTTTATGGCTTCATTAGTGTGCAGTCTGCACCCCGGGATAGGATTGCATTAAGAGTATTAGATAGGATCACTCCCATATCCCCTTCTTCTTTAGGAACATAAGAATATAAGAAATTGCCATACTGAGTCAGACCAAGAGTCCATCAAGCCCAGAATCGTGTTTCCAACAGTGGCCAATCCAGGCTACAAGTACCTGGCAAGTACCCAACCACTAAGTAGCACCTCTACTTTAATCCTCTCTTGGGTTTTTCAGCCTAAAATGCATAACTCTGCATGTATTAACATTAAATCAGCTGCCAGATCCTAGACCATTCCTCATGTGTCACTAGATCACTCCTCAAGTTTTCCATGACTTCTTGGGTTGTCTAGTCTATTATAGATTTTGGTATCATCACCAAAAAGACAAGCCTTTCCCGATAATCCTCCACAATAATATTGAACAAACCTTTCTAAGCACAATGCTATAATACCTCCCTCTATAGATGGAATTCCATTTACCATTACCCTTTCTCGCCTCCCACTCAAATATTTTCTAACCCACTCAGTCACTTTAGGGCTAACCAAACATGCTCAGTTTATTTATAAGTCACCTATGTGGAACCATGTCAGGGGTCTTACCAAAATCCATGCATATAATTTCTAGTGCTTTCCCATGAAATACATTTCTGGTCACACAGTTAAAGAAACTGAGCAGATTCATCTGATAAAACCTACCATTGCAAGGTGGCAAGTTTTATGCCAGCCCAGGATTGATGTAAAGGTATGGAGCGCTCAAGGGCTTACTGGAAAAATCCCTGCTTTCTGTGATTCCTCCACATTGTATCGACCTGATACTAAGTAGGAGGAACCAAAGAAAGCAGATTGAAGTAAACAAGAAAGTCTTGAAAAAAAAATTCTGGGCGCCCAATATAGACTCACAAAATAGAGGGTCCAGGCCTTGTATCTTGTTCCGTTGATGTGGGGGAAATGGGAAACTCATATTGATCGTCCGTTTTCCCAGCCCACACTGACAGCCACCTCTCCTGTGCGCCCAATGCCAAGGAGACACTAGGGATGCAAAATTTCCCTTAGTGCCTCCTTTTAGCGTGACCCCTCAATTAATAATGCATTGCATGGTGGGCATGCGTTAGGAGAGCAGGCCCTCAATCATGAGCACCCGTTTTAACGCGAGCTGATAATGCATCGGCCTGACAGTGAATCACATCCAATGCTCACTGTGCTCTCCGTCTCACTCTGCCTGGGGATAATTAGGGATGTGCAGACCAAAAGTTTAAGTTCATAAGTCCATAAGTCGAAAGGGGGTCCCATTTGCGGTCAATATGGACATATGGAGAATTCCATAAGTTGAGTCTATGTCCATATGTGCAAATAAAAATTTAAACCCTCACCCGCCTTAATCCCCCCCCCCCAAGACTTACCAAAACTCCCTGGTGGTCCAGCGGGGTCAGGACGCCATTCCTGAACTCCTTTGCAAGGAGCACGTGACGTCGGCGTCACGTCGGAGTGACGCGGCGTCACGTGATTCCCCTCGGGTTCACTCCTGGACCCCTCGTTGGGCTCAAAAGGAACTTTTGGGCCAGCTTGGGGGGGCCTCCTGACGCCCCCAAGCTGGCCAAAAGTGCCTTTTGAGCCCAACGAGGGTTCCGGGAGCAAACCCGAGGGGAATCACGTGACGCCGCATCACTCCGACGTGGCGCCGACGTCACGTGATTCCCCACGCGTCCGCTCCCGGACACTCACGGAACTTTTGGCCAGCTTTGGTAAGTCTTGGGGGGGGGGGATTAAGGAGGGTGAGGGGTTTAATTTTTATTAGATCAACAATCGCGATTTCCAACGTATTCAACATAGCTATGTTGAATAAGTTGGAAATCCGATCGTTTAAGACTCATCTTTTTTTTAAGTTAAAAAAAAAAAAAAGTTGCGTTTTCCATTTAAGTTCAAAACGAATGCACACCCCTAGGGATAATATAGAGGGTGAAAGGAGGAGACGCTGTCTGC
Source organism: Rhinatrema bivittatum (assembly GCF_901001135.1). Taxonomy (NCBI): domain Eukaryota; kingdom Metazoa; phylum Chordata; class Amphibia; order Gymnophiona; family Rhinatrematidae; genus Rhinatrema; species Rhinatrema bivittatum. The sequence goes on along the minus strand of NC_042630.1, from coordinate 48,094,537 downwards.
AATGTGGCTGCCTCCGTCTGTTGGTCATCACACTCCATGGCTCCTGTTGTAGCTAGGAAGACGTGACAAGTTCTGATAAAGGAGCTCCTACACGTTTAAAAGCCACTGCTTGTATCTCTTGATGCTGGAAGGTGCGGAAAGCAATCCCAGGTGCTGGCCTGGATCTGATCCTTTTCCATGGCACAGCTGATCAGGTCTGAAGGCTCACTGGTGGGGAAACACTGGGCTAGAGTTCAAATCCCATCTCTTCAACTGATACTCCTTGGTACCTTGGGTAAATCTCTTCACCCTCTGTTTCCTCAGGTACAAATTTAGATTATAAACTCTCTGAGGGAGAGAAATAACTTCTGTGCCTGACTGTAACTTACCTTGAGCCCAAGTTTGGAAAGGTGAGTAGTTAAATCTAAGATCCAAATCCACCATTGAAATATCATTATGAAACTGAACCCAACTTCTCCCAGTCCCCCTGACCTCTCAATCCTTTTCTGACCACTGCCTTCCCTATCTGTCCCAAGTCCAATACATGAACCAAAATCCCAGCCTTCTTCTATGTTTTATTACTGAGTTTGACAATAATCCTCACAGTCCCATAGGCTTGGAGTTCCTGCTACTCTCAGATGTGATCATCTTTATGCATTCAATTGCACATTAGCACTGTAGAGCAGTGAAATAATTTAAGGTTAGTCCCCTGTTTGCTATGCCACACAATTTTCCTAGGCTGATAAAAGCACTGAGGAAAAACAAGAGATTACAAGTGTTGGGGTGGAGAGGAGGGAAGGTAGAACCGAAAACTTCATTATTCAAAAAATACAGAAATAAAATATTTCAAGCTTGTTCCGGGTTATGAGTTTCCTATAGGAAAGGTGTGCAGTGCCAGCTTTAGAAAAGAGAGGCACATTTAGGGCAATGATCAAATAAACCTCACTGCTTTCAAGGTACTCAGCCGCTTTGAGAATGTGCACCATATGCTGATTTTCAGAGAGGCAGATAAAGCTTTGTACCAGCTTTCAGTGTGAGTGGGGAGGCAGGAAAAGCAGGAGTAGTTTTCATTAATATCAAGTTTGTGACTCTATTACAATGCAATCTAAACACCTCTAAACAGGAAGGCCTTCCTCGAAGGATGGGAGATATTGATGCGCACAATTTACCGGGCAAAAGTCTTGGAAAATGTTCCTGTTTGGTCCAAGAGATTCACTAAGGGGTAGATTTTAAATATTAGCGTGATCATGTACTTTTGTTCGCACACCAGGCGCGAACAAAAGTACGCTGGATTTTATAAGATACGTGCATAGCCGCGCGTATCTTATAAAATCTGGGGTCGGCGCGTGCAAGGGGGTGCACATTTGTGCAACCTGCGCGCGCCGAGCCCAGCGCGTGCTGCCTGTTCCCTCCGAGGCCGCTCCGATTTTGGAGCGGCCTCGGAGGGAACTTTCCTTTGCCCTCCCCCACCTTCCCCTCCCTTCCCCTCCCTAACCCACCCCCTGGCCCTATCTAACCTACCCCCCCTACCTTTGTCGGCAAAGTTACGCCTGCTGAAAGCAGGCGTAACTTTTCGCGCGCCGGCTGGCAGCCCCGCTCGTGTTCCAGTCCCGGGGCCTGGTCCGGAGGCCTCGACCACGCCCCAGGCCCACCCCCAAAACGCTGCGGCACGCTCCCGAAATGCCGCGTTGTTTCAGGAATGCCCCGGACACGCCCCCTACCTACCGCCCCTTTTCGAAAGCCCCGGGACTTACGCGCGTCCCAGGGCTTTACACGCGCTGGCGGCTTATGCAAAATAGGCACGCAGGCGCACGAGGGCCCTGCGCGCGTAAATCCAGAAGGATTTACGCGCGCAGGCCTTTTAAAATCCGCCCCTAAGCCTTTTGCTAGAGCAGGCATCTTACAGAAATGTTTAGAGCCTCAGAAAGTTGGCTTTCTCCCTATCACTTTTTTCAGAGCCACTTTTAACTCCTTGCTTCTCAAGCTATAAATCAGGGGGTTCAGCAGTGGCAGAGAGACGATGTAGATTGCCATAGGCAGCTTGTTTGAATTCACAGAGTCCCCTGTCTTGGGCTGCATATACACTCCTATTATAGTCCCATACAAAAGAATGATGACTGAGAGGTGGGAGGAGCAGGTAGAGAAGGCCTTGCTTTTCCCTTCTGTAGAACGGATCCTAAGGATGGTGGAGATGATAAACACATAGGATGTCAGGGTTAGGAGAAATGGGGTGAAAGTTGAAAACACAGATTCTACAAAAGTAATAGGTTCAAAGAAATAAGTCTCTGTGCAGGACAGCTCCAGCAATGCTGTAATTTCACAAAAAAAGTGACTGATTACATTGGAGTCACAGAAAGAAAACTGGGATATAACAATAGTTGGTATCAATGCCTCTATTAAACCTTCCATCCATGAGACAACTGCCAAAAGAGCACATATTCTCCTACTCATGATGGTGGTATAACGCAGGAGGTTGCATATTGCGACATAACGATCATACGCCATGGCAGAAAGAAGTATAAATTCTGTACATACACAGATCATATAGCAATATGATCTGTGTATGTACAGAATGGTCTTTTATCCTCTCGAACGATGGACTCTGGCACTTCCAGGTTAAAGCACCTTAAGCTTTAACCCATATTCTCTATTGTATTATGTTACTATTACTTCCTGCCTTTACCTCCTTTCCAGCTATTTAAGCTTCCAAGTTTTTTTACTCCTTGTTAAATGTAACTTTGCCTTATTCACCTCTATTGTTAATTTCTTTTGTTATTGCTTCAGTTATACCCTTGTTCTATGTAAACCGATCCGATATGGTTACTACTATGAAGGTCGGTATAAAAAAGTGTTAAATAAATAAATAAATAAATAAATAAATAAATAAATATATCTGCAGAATGCATTCCCCAAAAGATGTGTTATTGCTGTTTGTTAGGAGAATTACCAATAATTTTGGAACAATAGAGGTCAAAGAGAAGATATCTAAGGCAGACAAGTTGGTCAAGAAGAAATACATGGGGTTGTGCAGGTGTCGATCGGCACATACTATGCAGATAACGAGGAGATTCCCCACCATGGCCATCAGGTAGAGGAGTGAGAAGAGAACGAAGAGAGGGAGCTGCAGCTCTGGGAATTCTGAAAATCCCAAAATCAGGAATTCTGTTGTGCCAGTGTGATTTCCCATTTTCTTTGAGTACTAAAAGGATAAAAGCGAGATAGAATGAAGGCAAAACAAACATAATCTAGGTAACACTTTGACAAAAAACATTTAACATAATATATTCCCAGAAATACTCTACAAATAAATTAGAAATGCCAGGATAATATTGCCTGCTATTATGACATAGTGACCAATACATTTTTGTTCTCTCTGTTTCCTCTCCATTTGATATGATGAAAGATATATTTTATTTGTATTTTGTTCCATGTGTTCTACATTATTACTTCAATTTATGTGGGAAGATTATGTCCATTAACTAGTAAACAGATTCTGGCTTCTTCTGAGATAATTATTAACCATTCAACATAAACTTCCTGTGTAACTGAGATCCCACTGTCATAGAGTTTGACAATTGTAAGAACAAAAAAATTGCCATATTGGGCAGACAAAGGTCCATCAAGCCCAGTATCCTATTTCCAGCAGTGGCCAATCCAAGACACAAGTACTGGGCAGATCCTCAGAAGATTGATAGATTCCATGTTGCTAATCCCAGACTTCTCCACCTTAATAATGGCTTTTGGACTTTTCTTCCAGGAACTTGTCCAAACCTTTTTTAATAACAAAGAAAAGATGCCCCAATATACTATAATTTATTTATTAGGATACAATTCAGTTCCCATACAAATTACAAGTATCACATCGCTGTACTTCAAAATGGTCACCGCCTACAGCAAACAATAAAATACCATTAGCCATTATTATTAAAAAAAAATAAATAAAATAAACCAGGCTACATTCACAACTTTTACCACATACTCTGACATTGAATTCCAGAGTTTACTTATGTGTTGAGTAAAAAAATATTTTCTCACATATCTTAAATGTATTACTTATTATCTTTGCTGTGTGTTCCTTAGTTTTTGAAAGAGTAATCAACTGATCTGAGTTTACCCTTTACATTCCACTCATTATTTTATAGACCTCTTCCTTCTCCCCTCAGGCATCTCTTCTACAAGCTGAAGAGTCCTAATCTCTTTACCCTTTCCTCATAGGGGAATCTTTCCATCCCCTTATTATGTTGGTCACCTTTCTCTGTACCTTTTCTTATATTACTGGATCTTTTTTGAGTTGCGGTGACCAGAACTGCACACAATACTCAAGGTGAGGTCTCATTATGGAGAAATTCAGAGACATTATGACACCCTCTGTTTTATTCTCCATTCCTTTCCTAATAAGTCCTAGCATTCTATATGTTTTGTTGGCCACCGCCACTCACAAATTATCCACAATGATGCCAAGATCTTTTCCAGAGGATGTACTCCAAATGTGGAATCTTGAATTGTGTATATACAGTATTTATGCATACTCACAATATCATTCACTTATACAGTTGAATCTGAGATGGTTTCATAGTAAGATGTCTATATATTTCCACTCTAATAACATTGCATAGTCTCACTTGCATGTTTACAAATTCCAGCAGTCTGATGGGTATTTGGAAAATGACAGTTGGAGAGTTAAAGAGCAACCAAATCTTGGGGTCACAGAGAGACAGTTGCACATTCCAAAGGGTAATTTTCCAAGGGTCTTCTGCAAGTGAAATACTGTTTTAGGAACAGAAGTGGCCTTTTAAAAAAATGTCTGCATGATATGCGATTCTATTAGAACTTAAGAAATGCCAGGCTGGGTCAGACCAAGGTCCATTGAGCCCAGCATCCTGTCTCTGACATTAGCCAATCTGAGTCACAATTACCCAGAAGATCCCATAAAGTAGATCTATTTCCCGTTAACTCACTCCCATGAATAGAAATTCCTTTGTTTAGTCTACCTGGTTAATAATGAGCTATGGACTATTTCTCCAGGAACTTTCTAAATCTCTTTTAAATCCCACTATGCTAGTTGTCTTGATCATGTCCTCCCGCATTCTTTTATGGAGTAGATTTGGTGAAATAATTTTCAAAGGTCTGATACATATAATTTTGCTTTGAATTTTTGTGTAACTTGTGTATATATTTGCAGCATACGTTAAGAGGAATGATTGAAAAATCCATGTATTAGTGTGATGCCTGTATGATGCTCTGAGGAAGATCTGCTATTGGTGCTCTGTTCATGTTTTCCATCAATCAGTGCGACTCCTGCTTGGGGACTCTAATGAAGATCCCTCTCCTCAGCTGTTTGTGCTGTATTCATGCTTGAAATATATTGATGCAATACTTGAATATGGCTCTGATGAATACCCACTCTTCAGCTGTGCCGTGAAGAGTGGGTATTCAGAACAGCTGAAGAGGGGATATTATCAGAGCCCCAAGCAGAAGTTACATCGATACACAGAAAGCCTAAATGCAACACTGACAGCTGAAAAGCAGATTATCAGAGTCCAATGCAGGAATTGCAACAGTTCCAGTAAAGTAGAAATGAAGTAAGGACCTCTGAAGTGTTATCATTGGAAGGAATTTGTAAAAACAGAATGAATATTGTTCTGCTGAATAAATCTATAAATGTGCAAAGTGATGTAGCACAATCAAGGGGAACGAGAAGAATAAAGTTTAAGCTCAGCAGTTTTGAACCCAGTCCTTAGGGATCTCCGGGCCAGTCTGGCTTTTAGGTGATCCAGAATGCATGTGCATGAGATTTATTCTCATACAAAGGAGGCAGTGCCTGCAAATCTGCCTCACGTATATTCACTGAAGCTATTTCTGAACACCAGACCTGCTGGGTGTGGGCTGAGAACCATTGTTTTAGATGATATTTTATGAGTTCATGTAGTTTAAATTCACTGGGAATTATTTACAAGATTTGTTGGTTTTTTTGGCTCCTGGAAAATCATTCCACTAATCTATTCACCCAACTGCTTGTGTGTCTGTAAGATTCAACTGCAAAAGCTCTGTGAAACTGAAGGAAGGATCCCTCAGGGTCAATGACCCCAGAAACCAGTCTCCCATCCCCTATTGCAAGAATTTTCAAAGCAAAGGTATGAACTAGGGATGTGCAGTCAAAAATTTTTCATTGCATTCGTGATACGTATTCATCGGGGGTCATTTCTGTTGCATTCGGACGTATGGCGCCCCCGATACGTTGATATGTGAATTCGTTTTCCGGTTCCCATTAAAGTCAAAGGGGGAAGGATTTCCAGCCTATTTTTGGCTGCAGAATTGGGGTTTTATTATCAATTTTGCTGAAACTTCTGGGGAGCAATCATCACAACAACAAAAGAGCTCCAAGGTACTTAGACTGTGGCAAAGTGGCACCAAAGTGGCATGAATAGCCTAAGGCACTGTAAAGGTGCAAAGGGGTACCAGAAGTGGCAAGAGTGCAGCAAGAGTGTCAAAAATACACCACAGCTTCAATAGAGAGCACCGATAACAGATGCATGAACCCTCGAAGGCAGCACGACAGGCAAAGCGGAAAAAAAAGTGGCATTGACATCTTACAGCACAATGAAGGGGGAACATAGCAAGCAGAAAGACTAGCACCAACACACTGAGGAACCATGAGAGTGGCAAGAACACCACAAGGAGTTGAGTGAGACATCTGGTGATTGGCAGCAAGGCAGAGTGGCAGAAAGTTGATAGGGGCAAGACAGGCTGGCAGAGCCGAGGTAGTCAGGACACTGTGGTTTGATAAGGAAAAGACAAGGAGGCAAGACAAGACGAGGCTCAGCATGTGGTGGGACTGTCAAATGTGCATACTGTGCACCCAACCCATCTTGAAACAGGGACCAGGGAGTCTAACACGAGTGCTAGGACCTGAAACATGATGAACTATGCCTGGGTGGAGTGGAGCATCTGCGGGTGCCGATTTTGGTGGTAGTAGCAAATATTCAAACAAGAGCCCTTGGGAGAGTTCCCTTTCCTATGAGCAGGAAAGGGCTCCCTAGAATGGGTTCGCCCCTAAACAGCGATTCAACATGGGACAGAGGGCAGATACAGGCAGGCTACACACGGGACCCCGAGGGACTGTAGTGTGAGAATAACCCTGACAAAAGACAGGTAGGCCGGAAAGCAGTCAGAGTGCTGCTTGGCATAGAAAGAGGCTGATTTCAAAATGGAACAGCGGTTCAACATGGATCAGAGGGTAGAAACAGGCAGGCTATACCCGGGGAGATTCCCTTTCCTACGAGCAGGAAAGGGCTCCCTAGAATGGGTTCGCCCCTAAAGTGGGGGGTTTCCATTGGGGTCCAGTGGCTCTCGCTGGTCTTTTAAAATCAGGCTGGCTGCACCCGGGATTCCCAGGGACTGTAGTGTGAGAATATCCTTGACAATAGACAGGTAGGCCGCAATGCAGTCAGAGTACAGCTTGGCAAAGAAAGAGGCTGATTTCAAAATGGAACAGCGGTTCACCATGGGTCGGAGGGGAGAAAAAGGCAGGCTACACCTGGGGAGAGTTCCCTTTTCTATGAGCAGGAAAGGGCTCCCTAGAATGGGTTTACCCCTAAACAGCGGTTCAACATGGGACAGAGGGCAGATACAGGCAGACTACACACGGGTCCCCGAGGGACTGTAGTGTGAGAATATCCTTGACAAAAGACAGGTAGGCCGGAAAGCAGTCAGAGTACAGCTTGGCATAGAAAGAGGCTGATTTCAAAATGGAACAGCGGTTCAACATGGGTCAGAGGGTAGAAAAAGGCAGGTTACACATGGGATCCCGAGGGACTGTCGTGTGAGAATATCCTTGACAAAAGACAGGTAGGCCGGAAAGCAGTCAGAGTACAGCTCAGCATAGAAAGAGGTTGATTTCAAAATGGAAGAAACGACTGGAGGTAAAACACTAATAAAAAGGACTTCATCAAGTGAAGTAAAATCCCAAATGTCAGCTGTTGTTTTAGTAGAAACAGAGGCTTTGAAGAACTTTACTATTCAGAAGCTAAGAAGAAGTAGTAATAAAGTGTGCTTGGCACCTAGCAACACAGATAGAAGAGAGTACATACAGATGAAGTGTACTTTAGAAGAATCAAGATTTGATATGTGCTATCATCTGCACTCTTCCTGCCATTTTGGTGATATGAAACTTGAATATACATAGACAATCGTCAATGCCTAGGCGGAGGAGGTTTCCATGTAAACAAACAGCGGTTCAACATGGGTCAGAGGGTAGATAAATATAGGCAGGCTACACCCGGGGAGAGTTCCCTTTCCTATGAGCAGGAAAGGTCTCCCTAGAATGGGTTCGCCCCTAAACAGCAGTTCAACATGGGTCAACAGGTCCTAAGAGATAGGCTGCAACACCGTGGAGAGTTCCCTTTCCCAAGAGCAGGAAAGGACTTCCTTGGAACGGGTTGGCCCCTAGAGTGGAGCATGAGCCTTCAAAGCGTGGCGACAGGGAATAGGGTGCCATGTGAACAGCGGTTAAACATGGGTCAACAGGTCCTAAGAGATAGGCTGAAACACCGGGGAGAGTTCCCTTTCCCAAGAGCAGGAAAGGACTTCCTTGGAATGGGTTGCCCCTAGAGTGGAGCACGAGCCTTCAAAGCGTGGCGACAGGGAGCAGGGTGCCATGTGAACAGCGGTTAAACATGGGTCAATAGGTCCTAAGAGATAGGCTGCAACACCGGGAAGAGTTCCCTTTCCCACGAGCAGGAAAAAACTTCCTTGGAATGGGTTGCCCCTAGAGTGGAGCATGAGCCTTCAAAGCGTGGTGACAGGGAATAGGGTGCCATGTGAACAGCGGTTAAACATGGGGCAACAAGTCCTAAGAGATAGGCTGCAACACCGGGGAGAGTTCCCTTTCCCAAGAGCAGGAAAGGACTTCCTTGGAATGGGTTGCCCCTAGAGTGGAGCACGAGCTTTCAAAGCGTGGTGACAGGGAGCAGGGTGCCATGTGAACAGCGGTTAAACATGGGTCAACAGGTCCTAAGAGATAGGCTGCAACACCATGGAGAGTTCCCTTTCCCAAGAGCAGGAAAGGGCTTCCTTGGAATGGATTGGCCACTAGAGTGTATAATGGTACAAATTGTTCGGATTAAATCATTTGCAAACAGATCATGACTTCATAAGCAAGACGGAGAAAGTTCTCTTCTCTGCCCTGAAACTAAAGAAAACTCTTTGTATTATTTAAGGATCAATGCTGTGAAGGAGTACTAGTTTAATTGCCAGAGACTGAGGTTTCCCAGTGCAACGAGGTTTCAGCCATTAGGACTGGACATAAGGCCTGGACGGACAGGCAGAGCAATCGAGGTCAACACTTGTAGGAACATAAGGCCTGGCCTGACAGGCAAAGCAGTCGAGGACAGAAGTCAATTCCACCTAGGGACATAAGGTCTGGACGGACAGGCACAGCAATTGAGGTCAAAACTTGTAGGAACATAAGGCCTGGACGGACAGGCAGAGCAATAGAGGTCAAACACTTGTAGGAACATAAGGCCTGGATGGCCAGGCAGAGAAATCGAGGTCAAACATTTTTAGGAACATAAGGCCTGGACGGACAGGCAGAGCAATCGAGGTCAAACACTTTTAGGAACATAAGTCCTGGACGGACAGGCAGAGCAATCGAGGTCAAACACCTTTAGGAACATAAGGCCTGGACGGACAGGCAAAGCAGTCGAGGACAGAACTCAATCCCACCTAGGGACACAAGGCCTGGACTGAGAGGCACAGCTATTGAGGTCAAACACTTGTAGGAAAATAAGGCCTTGACGGAAAGGCAGAGCAATCGAGGTCAAACACTTTTAGGAACATAAGACCTGAACTGAGAGGCACTGCAATCAAGGTCAAACACTTGTAGGAACATAAGGCCTGGACAGTTGATGGTCAGGCACAGCGTTTGAGGTCAGGAACATGTGCTGCAGTGCTTATATTATCTGGAGCATAGGAGGCAGTTGGAGCTGCTGCAAGGCTTTGAATTGCTTTTATTCATCTTGCCATTCACAGGGAATATTTGGAAACCCAAGCAAAGGCAGGTTTACTTTCAAAAACACTAGCATTTCCATCAACTCTGGTGCCAGCCTTGAGCGGTGAGGGCTCATGATATCCCCTGTCATTGAAAAGACACGTTCACTGGGCACACTGGTTGGTGGACATGACAGATATCGCTGAGCCACTTTGGCTAGGTGTGGCCAGACAGTGGACTTGTGTGACCAATATGCCAGCGGATCTGTCTGCATGTTCTCTATCAACTCTGAGATATACCGTGTCACTGACAGCTGTGCTGGTGTCTCCTTTGCTTGGGCGGGCTCAGAGTCACTCATGCCAGCTGCTTTCTCTCTCGCCCATTGCACAATTGATGAATCTTTATGGGCAACATGCCTTGGGCGTTCTGACGTGGAGGAGGAGGTACTATCTGTTGCTGACACAGTGCTGCTCCTGCTTGGGCTAGCACCACTACTCTCTGACGTGCCTGCTGTTTCCACCTCTGCTTCAAGACTAATCTGTCTCCACCTATGGCGCTCCTGTTCACGGACTTTTGCTAACAACAGCTCCTTCACAAATGACAGACAATTGGACTGTAGGGCAAGTTTCCCTTTTACACGGTGATCATAGACTGAGGCGAGCATGTATGTGCGGTTGTCTGTTAAAGGCCTTAAACTGTCTTTCACCTGCTGCTGCAAAATGTCCAGACACTGCAGCACCTCAACTATCATTCCCTCTTCCCGTTTAAAGGCCTCCAAATGTTCATTCAGGAAAATAACTATAGGGATAATGTCAGCCAAGGTGGCAATTCTGGAACTCAGCTCCTCCGTGACATCCTTGAAGGGCTGCAGGATTTTTACCAGCTGACTCGTGACTAACCAATCATGATGCCCTAGGGGATTCTGCACACCTATGTCCATTGTACCAGAAAGTTCATGAAGAGGTGTCTGCAGCTCCAGTAACATCTCCAGCATCATAAAGGTGGAATTCCACCGGATGGCAATGTCTTGAATGAGACGCTTGTGAGGCATATCCAAATCAGTCTGCTTTTGTCAGAGAACCTGCCCCGCCTTGACACTTCTGTGGAAGTGTGCTGCTATGTTCCTGCACTTCTGTATTAACCTATGCAGGTATTCATTCTCTTTGTCATTGGACTCCAAGCCCAGAGCTGACTTCACTACCAGGTAGTGTGTGCAAAACATCGGATGTTCTTAAAGCGCCCATCGGTTATTGCCTTAACCATGTTTGCACCATTGTTTGTGACAAAGAACCCTGCCTGCGTTTTCCTGTCTCGCTGGTGAAGTTGCCAGCCCTCCAGGATCTGTCTGATGCATGCTAGAATATTGGCTGCGGTATGGGCCTGGTCCGTCAGGTGGGTGTGCAGTAAAGCCCACCTCCACCCTACTTCTTCAGTAAAAGAGCTGCTGGCTTTCCCTGCCTCAGTCATGTCCCACCAGTGTGCTGTCAGAGAGAGGTAAGAGTGTGCAGCATTCATGGTGGTCCAGATATTGCAGGTGAAATGCACTCTTCCCTCTGCCTTAGCTAGCAGTGCTTACATGCGACTGCGACACTGCTTGTACAGGCTGGGGATGACCTTTCTACTAAATGTGGTTCTGCAGGGGATTTTGTAATTTGGAAGTACGACCTTCAGAAAACACTTGAAACCCACATTCTCCACTAACTGCAAGGGCTGTTCATCAAGGGTAATCATTTCCCCAATGGTCCTGGTTACAACTTTTGAGGCTGCCTGCCTCCTAGCCCAGGATAGCGTTACCGCACTCCACCTCATTTCCTCCATGGTGGATTGTCGCTTCTGCCACATGTCAGGGGGTTGCTGGCCTGCCACCTGACTGCTAGAAGGGGATGAGGGCGTGGGCTGACTCTGCTGCTTTCCTACCACTGCACACTGGTTGGAAGGGGTCCCCCAACTGGTACTGCCACCATCCCCAGATGGCATTAATCTTGTTGGGTGTTGCCTCTTTATATGATGGTTCATGCCAAAATTAGATAGATGTCCCATTTGCTTGCCTCTGCTAATATCCCTGACAAAGTAATTACACCGAGCATAACGTGGGTCTTCGTCACTTTAAAGTATCTCCAGATCGCAGATGTCTTTCGTGATCCTCCCCTCTCTAACACCTTGGGGGTGGATGCTGGCACTGGAGCTGAGGTAGTGGGTGCACCCTGAGAAGCAATGCCAGAGGTGGCCTCAGTCATCCTCTGTGCCTGTGCTGACTGCTCTTCCTCCTCCACGATATCATTTTCATCTCTCCCTTGATGCACATTTATGGAGGCTGTCAGGACTAACTGATTCTACTGAAGATTTGTCAGCTATTACTTCTTCCGTTTCTGATGAGAATCCCACACAAGAAGATTCTAGAGATGTGAATCATGTGATCAATCGTCTTAACGATCAATTTGGCTGTGGGGGAGGGAATCTGATCGTCGCGGTTTTGTTTTGTTTTTTAAATCGTTTAAATCGTAAATCGGGGGAGGGTGGGAAAACCGGCACACTAAAACAACCCTAAAACCCACCCCGACCCTTTAAAATAAATCCCCCACCCTCCCGAACCCCCCAAAAATGTTTTAAATTACCTGGGGTCCAGTGAGGGTATCCCGGTGTGATCTTCCACTCTCGGGCCACGGCTGCGTTAATAGAAATGGCGCCAGCGCTACCTTTGCCCTGTCATATGACAGGGCAAAGGTAGCGCTGTCATATGACGTCAGGGGACCGGCACCATTTTGGTTCCTGTCCCCTGACGTCACGAGCGCAGGAGGTCCCTCCTGGACCCCCAGGGACTTTTGGCCAGCTTGGGGGGCCTCCTGACCCCCACAAGACTTGCCAAAAGTCCAGCGAGGGTCCGGGAACGACCTCCTGCACTCGGGCCGTATTGCCGTATTGAAAAATGGTGCCGGCCATACAGCCATACGGCCGGCGCCATTTTGCAATACGGCAATACGGCCATACGGCCGGCGCCATTTTGCAATACGGCCCAAGTGCAGGAGGTCGCTCCCGGACCCCCGCTGGACTTTTGGCAAGTCTTGTGGGGGTCAGGAGGCCCCCCCAAGCTGGCCAAAAGTCCCTGGGGGTCCAGCGGGGGTCCGGGAGTGATCTCCTGCGCTTGTGATGTCGGGGGACAGGAACCAAAATGGCGCCGGCGCTACCTTTGCCCTGTCATATGACAGGGCAAAGGTAGTACCGGCGCCATTTCTATTAACGCAGCCGTGGCCCGAGAGTGGAAGATCACACCGGGACCCCCCCACTGGACCCCAGGTAATTTAAAACATTTTGGGGGGTTCGGGAGGGTGGGGGATTTATTTTAAAGGGTTGGGGTGGGTTTTAGGGTTGTTTTAGTGTGCCGGTTTTCCCGCCCTCCCCCCACCCCCGATTTACGATTTTTTATGATCAATCGGGGGAATTCCTATTGTATCGCGCCTCTAACGATTTTTGACGATTTAAAATATATCGGACAATATTTTAAATCATCAAAAAGCGATTCACATCCCTAGAAGATTCTTCATCTGAATCAGAAGCAAACAGTGACAGTGCTACCTTGTCAACGCTAAGTGTTAGTCGAGACTTCTGTCCCCCTGCTGTCTACATTTTGTCTGGCATGACTCTGCCTCCCCTTCCCTCACCTCCAAAACTACAGGGCCAGAAACAAGTGATGGCGATGACGATGTATCATGGTCAGATTTCATTTTTTTTGGCATGGAACTGCCATCCCCTACAAAGAGTTTAGATTGCGACAGTTGCCTTTTTAGTTGTACTGGTGGTGTTGCACTAGTGTATTTTGAGGTGTCTCCTCTGCCAGCCCCAATCACTCGACTACATCTCTCATTCCCTGTCATTAGGGATTTAATGTCACTGAGTAGTAACACTGCCCACTGTCACGGTTCCTGGCTGTGCACTAATGTGTGTGGCGTGCACACAGAAGCTGCTTGCTTGTAAGCACAAAAGAGGCAGACTCCCTGGGCACTTGACTGCACAGACCCACTCAATAGTTAGGTTCAGTCTGTTAAAACTACCCACTGCCCACTGTCACGGTGCCTGGCAGTGCACTAATGTGTGTGGCGTGCATACAGACGCTGCTTGCTTGTAAGCACAAAAGAGGCAGACTCCCTGAGCACTTGACTGCACAGACCCACCCAATAGTTAGGATCAATCTGTTAAAGCTACCCACTGCCCACTGTCACGGTGCCTGGCTGTGCACTAATGTGTGTGGCGTGCACACAGAAGCTGCTTGCTTGTAAGCACTTTTGTGCTTACAAGTCCCTGGGCACTTGACTGCAGAGCTCCACCCGATAGTTACGTTCAGTCTGTTAAACTGCTCAGTGTAGCCCAGTGTACAGAGAGACTAAGTAATTTGAATTAAAAAAAATCAGTTTAAAAAAGCTGGAATTTTTGTCACTCCAGAAAAATGGATGAAAATGAAAATAATATATCTCTCCAAACCAGCCCTATACCCTAAATGGTGGTCAGTGCTAGCTGACCTAGCACAGCTTCTCTTCTCAGTCAGAGATCACCAAAATAAACAGCTTAAGAACATAAGAACGTAAGAAAATGCCATACTGGGTCAGACCAAGGGTCCATCAAGCCCAGCATCCTGTTTCCAACAGTGGCCAATCCAGGCCACAAGAACCTGGCAAGTACCCAAAAACTAAGTCTATTCCATGTTACCATTGCTAATGGCAGTGGCTATTCTCTAGGTGAACTTAATAGCAGGTAATGGACTTCTCCTCCAAGAACTTATCCAATCCTTTTTTAAACACAGCTATACTAACTGCACTAACCACATCCTCTGGCAACAAATTTCAGAGTTTAATTGTGCGTTGAGTAAAAAAGAACTTTCTCCGATTAGTTTTAAATGTGCCCCATGCTAACTTCATGGAGTGCCCCCTAGTCTTTCTACTATCTGAAAGAATAAATAACTGATTCACATCTACCTGTTCTAGACCTCTCATGATTTTAAACACCTCTATCATAGCCCCCCCTCAGTCGTCTCTTCTCCAAGCTGAAAAGTCCTAACCTCTTTAGTCTTTCCTCATAGGGGAGTTATTCCATTCCCCTTATCATTTTGGTTGCCCTTCTCTGTACCTTCTCCATTGCAACTATATCTTTTTTGAGATGCAGCGACCAGTATTGTACACAGTATTCAAGGTGCGGTCTCCCCATGGAGCGATACAGAGGCAATATGACATTTTCCGTTTTATTCACCATTCCCTTTCTAATAATTCCCAACATTCTGTTTGCTTTTTTGACTGCCGCAGCACACTGAACCGATGATTTCAATGTGTTATCTACTATGACACCTAGATCTCTTTCTTGAGTTGTAGCACCTAATATGGAACTTAACATTGTGTAATTATAGCATGGGTTATTTTTCCCTATATGCATCACCTTGCACTTATCCACATTAAATTTCATCTGCCATTTGGATGCCCAATTTTCCAGTCTCACAAGGTCTTCCTGCAATTTATCACAATCTGCTTGTGATTTAACTACTCTGAACACTTTTGTGTCATCTGCAAATTTGATTATCTCACTCGTCCTATTTCTTTCCAGATCAATTATAAATATATTGAAAAGTAAGGGTCGCAATACAGATCCCTGAGGCACTCCACTGTCCACTCCCTTCCACTGAGAAAATTGTCCATTTAATCCTACTCTCTGTTTCCTGTCTTTTAGCCAGTTTGCAATCCATGAAAGGACATCGCCACCTATCCCATGACTTTTTACTTTTCCTAGAAGCCTCTCATGAGGAACTTTGTCAAACGCCTTCTGAAAATCCAAGTATACTATACCTACCAGTTCACCTTTATCCACATGTTTATATTAACTCCTTCAAAAAAGTGAAGCAGATTTGTGAGGCAAGACTTGCCCTGGGTAAAGCCATGCTGACTTTGTTCCATTAAACCATGTCTATCTATATGTTCTGTGATTTTGATGTTTGAAAGAAACAGGACTAGCTGGCCCTGGCACTGCAGCAAAACAAAGAATAATTAGCTTTTTCTATCCTTAACTAGCTTAACTAGCCTATCTCTCAGTGCAGCCTTCTCTTACACCCAGCCCACCTTCCCACAGCATTACTGGAAATAAGTGCGTGGCTCCTCGTGCTGATGTTTATATAGTGCTGGCTCATCAGTAAAATTGACAGAGAGCACTGAATGACAGCGCGATTGGCTGCATTCAGTGCATGTCACAAAATGTCAGCATGGATACGCTGCATTCCGGTATCCATGCCGACCTGTCTGACTCTTTCCTGTGAGTCACTGTGACTCACAGGAAAGGGTCAGACAGGTCGGCATGGATACCGGAATGTAGGACATGGGCGCTGCCATTTTGTGAAAATCATAGATAGTTAGTAGCTAATGGGGGAGAAGAAAAGCGCGCGCTGCTGGGCGCACTGAATTAAACGGATAATAAGTTAAATACATGGGGAGTCGCGATGCGTTTCGCCTCCCCATGTATATAACGGATAGGACAAAATATGTTGCGGATCGCCAATACGTCGAAAACGGATGCACACCCCTAGTGGCCAATCCAGTGCACAAGTACCTCGCAGGATCCCAAAAGGTTGATAGATTCGAAGCTGCTAATCCCATGAATAAGCAATGGATTCCCCCATAATGTTTTATGGACAGGAATTGAAGGGAGGTAGAGTGGAAACATGAGAATATCCTTCCTTACTAAGAGGGTAGTTGTGGCTGGAATAATCTACCAGCAGAGCTGGAGGTGACCTATACCATGACACAATTGAAACATACTTGGGACGGACAAAGAAAACAGTGGCAAGAGCAGGTAACAGGTATTGCAAGTGGGGAATGAGAAGTGAAAAAAATGAAGCAACTGACTTGAGGGTGCTTTTGTTGAAGGAGCTTCTCAAACGTTCTTTGAAAAATCAACTGGATCCTCCATATCCATGTACTTCCTCATATCCATGTAGTCCCTCTTTCTGGGGCAAGAGTTAGCTGGGGGCAAATGTAACTCCATTGTACAGTCCCAACTCAGTTCAGCAACCCTCATCTGCATTCTCCAAAAGGGGATGATTTAATGACCAGAGCCCAAGGAATTTAGATGGTGAGAGCAAAGAGAAATGACACAAATTATGGAGGTCCACAAATTATTTTCTTTCTGTTAAGTATTTAAAATTTTATAGACACACAGTAAATCACAGTAAATCCGCTACTGGTGTTCCTTCGTGATCTTCATTCGTTTTCTTATGGTTACGTTCTATATCATCATGTTTTGTGTACAATCCAATAAAATATAACTAAAAAAAATAATTATAGACTGCCATGTCTAAGGTTCTTGACCAGGTACAGATTAACATACACAGTATACAACAAACATTAGAGTACAAAATTCCAAATAAAAAACTACATGCCAGGAACAAATAAAACCATAAATTCAGGCTCAGCTGCAATGTAAAAATGGCTCTTAATCTCTGCCTTAATTCTTCTAGTCTCATGCACATCCTGATTAATATTACCCAATGCTCATTGATGTTTTATTTACAGTTCTAAAAGCCTGAGTATGGAAAACACAAGAGTTGCAATTCCTTTGGAAAGGTCCTAACAGAGCTGTTAACTCTCCAGGGAGTATTTCAGAATGTTGCACCCACATCCACCAAATATCTGGCTCTGGTCGCAGACAAACCTGCTAACCATAAAGGTTGAACACGGATGTGCAGCAGGAACAAATGTGTTTTGGTTCATATTTTGTTTCGGGGGGGGGGGGGGGGGGTTGTTTGTTTGTTTCTGTAGGGGGGGTTTGTTTCTTTAAGTTTTCAAATTAAAAAAACTAAAAACGATCCCCTCCCCCCCCCCCAAAAAAAAAAGAGGCCTTCAGGAAACCTTATGCACCCCCTCCTGCACTCAAGAAAGCCCCGGTGTACAGTTCTACCTGGCTGAAGACCCAGGTGGGGCCTCAACAGGCTGCACTGACCTCAAAACACAAGGTAAAAATTCAGCCTGTGGCTTGGGCCTATCCATCCTTGCCTTAACAAGCCCTCCTACCCACCCCCATGGAACCATGTGCTAGGGCTGGGGACCTCCTCCCGGCCCCCACCTGCCTCCTTCCGTGGGGCTCTTACGATGTAAAGAGCAGAAGAGATGCCATTCCCCCCTCCCCATTAGACAGCAGATATAAAACTGGCACCAGAAGCGATGTGACTCGGGCACCTGTCTCTATGCAGAGGGCACCTTTCTGCTGTAAAGGCACAGGGCATTCCCAAGGCAAAGGGAGGAAGAGGAAGGAGGAGCTGGACCTGACTCTTCCTCTCCTTGGCTAGGGAGCTCACCCTCTAAGGTGAGGCACTGTTTTGTGGGGTGGGGGGTACAGGTTGGGAGGGAGATGGATGACATGTATTTTGGGTATATATGGGAAAGGGGGAGTGGGGGATTCCCACACAGGATTTATAGTTTTATAGCTTTATTTTTTAACATTTGAAGGGGATGGGGCAGGTTTGGAGGGATTTAGGGCACACGGTGATGGTAACTTTCAAACTGGCACACAGACACAGATTTGTGTTTGTGCATCAGCCTGCACCCAGGGATACAGCTATTTTATAATTTGTATGTATATATGTACACGTAGGGCCAGATTTTAATAGCTACTCGTGGGCGTAGATTTGTGCGCGCAACCTGGCACGCACAAATCTATGCCCGGTTTTATAACATGCGTGCGCAGCCTCAAGCATGATATAAAATCCAGGGTCGGCGGGCGCATGGGGGTGCACACTTGTGCACCTTGCGCGCGCCGAGCCCTAGGGGAGCCCCGATGGCTTTCCCCGTTCCCTCTGAGGCCGCTCCGAAATTGGAGCGGCTCGGAGGGAACTTTCCTTCTGCCCCCCCCACCTTCCCCTCCCTTCCCCATCTAACCCGCCCCCCAGCCCTACCTAAATCACCCCCCTACCTTTATTTTATAAGTTGTGCCTGCCTCCGGGCACTCAGCCGGCGCGCAATCCCCCGGCACGGCCGCTGTGCCGGAGGCCTCGGTCCCGGCCCCACCCCACCCCTTCCCACCCACTCCCCGCCCATTTTTTCAAGCCCCGGGACATACACGCAACCCAGGGCTTGCGTGCATCGCCGGGCCTAAGCAAAATAGGCTCAGTGCGCGCAGGGGCGGGTTTAAAAGCGTTACTCGTGTAACCCTTTTAAAATCTGCCCCATATTATAAAATAGCCCATCCATGCATTCATTTTAAGGAAGCACACACATGGGCGTGCAAATCCTGTTTCTCCCGCATAAGTCAAGGGATTTTAAAAGGGGCACACACCCACTCCAATGCCATTACCAGTTTTGCAATTCATCTACCAGTTCATCTAGTTAACAGCTAGGTCCTCCAAACCACCTGTTTGATAGCCTGCACTCCTTCCAGTTATCCCTGATTGTTTAAACACCTCCAAAATGACTTGATTTTTTGCTTTTATAACTTACATGGCATCCGGACCCTTGGCATCCGCCGGGGCAATTATTTATGTACATACCCCTTGACCAAGCCCTGAAACGCCCATGCCCCACACAGACTATGCCTGCTCCTTGCCCTTTTATGAAGTTTTAAGATGGGTAAGCCACAGCATTTATGTGCATATCTGAGCACTTTATAAAATACCACCAGTGTGCACAAGCCCGAGTTATTTGCATAATAACCCCTAATTAATGCATGTACCATCTTTTTAAAATTCACCTTTAAATGTAATTGATGGGGAACAAGAAGTGGGAAGGGATCCTGGATTGCAGAAACTACATTGTGGGGCCAATTTTCAAGGATTTATGCGCGTAGGGGGTTACGCGCTCCGGGCCTATTTTCAAAAGGCCCGGCAGTGCACGTAAAGCCCTGGGATGCGCGTATGTCCCAGGGCTTTATGTGGTGGGCGGGCGTGGGCGGGGTGATCCGGGGCAGGGTGGGGTGGGACTGAGGCCTCCGCATGGGGGGGGGGATTTAGGTAGGGCTGGGTGGCGGGTTAAATAGGGGAAGGAAGGGGAAGGTGGGGTGGGGCTGAAGGAAAGGTCCCTCCGATTTCAGAGCAGCCTTGGAGGGAACGGGGAAAGCCATCGGGGCTCCTCCAGGGCTTGGCGCGCGCAAGGTGCAGCCCCTTGCGCGTGCAAGGTGCAGCGCAAGGGGCTGCACCTTGCGCGCGCAAGGTGCGCGTGCAAGGTGCAGCGTGCAAGGTGCGCGTGCAAGGTGCAGCGCAAGGGGCAGCACGCGCAAGGTGCAGCCCCTTGCGCGTGCTGACACCGGATTTTATAACATGCGCACGGCTGCTCGCGCATGTTATAAAATCAGGCCTATATTTGTGTGCGCCGGGTAGCGAGCACAAATGTAGGCCGCGCGCGTAGGTTTTAAAATCTGCCCCTTTGTGTTTTGTTTTGTTTTTTACAATTCCCTGGCTAAATTCAGGACATGTTTTTCCATCCAGTGTTAGCTATAGAACTTTACCCAGCTAGCACTGATTTTCAGTACTCGCCAAGTATCTGGCTCATCCCATCTGGATCACACCCTGGATCACGCCATCCTTCCATGAAATAATTTATAACTCTAAAACATAGCCATTCAGTGCAGAGGGAAAATCAAAATATGGAGATTATACTTCTAACTTTATGTTAGCCAGCCAAACCCCTTCAAATACTGACCGCATGATTTAGACCAGGACTGGAAATCTCAGCTCAGTTTCCTGTGCTCAGTTTTCTAGTTCCTAGATTATGGTTAGATATCCTAGGAAAATACCACAATGTATCCCCTTGAAATTGCAATGAGAGCACATGCTTTCAACACTGGTGACTGAATAATTATCAGTCACTAGATGGAGTACGTGCAGCTGGTCCCAACTCTTCCCAAAAGGCATCACAGAATATATAAGACACCTACATGGTGTCACCGAAAAAAAATGGAAAAATTATATCAAAGTATTTCATAAGTGGATTATCATTAATTTTCTTAAAACTTAGCAAGCTGTAAAGGAATTATGTGTACAAAATGAATGACAAGAATCAGAAAGCAAAAAGAAAAAAACAAACATGGTCTATGTGTTCAGGGATCCTATCCCAAAGGGACTTGTCATCCAATAAGTAATAGTTTTAGTTCATCTGACTCTTCATACTAGAGCTGCAGATGCCATTTACCAAGAAGGTAAGTTTTTGGATCAGAACTTTCTTTATTTTATATTAGAACCTGCACCAATGTCTTTCATTATGATGCATGCTTAGTTACAATTTGCAAAAGCTGTATCTTATTTTATTCTTTGTTAAATTTACAACCTTAAAGTAAGGATGATCTCTTCTAGCTAAATCATTTTCTTGAGTACTTCATCATCAGGTGCAGATATCCATGTGACTTGTGTCTTTTTCTAATCGAAATCATTGCAAAATCTGTGAAAATATTTTCTTCTATATTGTTTGGGTAAGTCACAGTTAATTCCATTGTTAATTAAACATTAGAAATGGGTGAAATAAGGAGTTTTGTATTCATAATCTGTTACAGTGTAATAATTTAGATTTTTTAAGTTATTGTAGGGTGGCTAATATTTCAGATGTACCTTTCTAACATCTGCCTTAGGGAAGCTCTGAGCTCTGGATTTCTCATATTCACTTATGCTCTCATTATTGAAGGTCTAAGGGGTATAAGAATATTAATAATGATGTTAATTTCCTAGACCAAGAGCTAGAAATTGTACAAGAGTAACTCATTTTGTAGATATAAATTGCTTTTCCTGTTTTATAACATTGAAACCCTATAAAAATATATAAATAAATAAAGTTGCCAAAACGTGTCAGATAAAGATGAGAGCGGCTGGATCTGAAGCTCAATTTGAGATGTCTCACATGTTTAGGTTATGATGATTGTTTTGAAAAAGATCCACTCTTCCATTCTCCAGGCTGTGTTCATGCTTTACTTGGATTCATGCAAGGCTTGCATTGGGGATCTGATGGAGATCAGCAGAGTTGCACTTTCCAATTCACTTTGATTTACAAAGGGTATGAGATTGAGAAGGTCAGTATGAGGTGGCTTCAAAAATATTCAGAGGGCACTGTTTGTTAAAATCATTTCACCATGGATTAAAAAAAAAAAATTGCCGACCCTAAATATGGGAAAAGTTACACTCCTAGTGCCTGGACACTCATAGCTTACTTGCATTTTGAAAAGGAGTTCCCAAGGGTGGGGTTTGCATACATTGGCAAGTGGAAATGTGTGCACATTGTTTTTGTGGAATAATTTTCAAAGTGAAGTTAGATGAGTAAATTCTCTTTAGATACTGGGGTAACTTTCTAGGGTTTAAAAGTTACCCCCAGACTTTACACCAATGCGGGCAGCTATGAAATTATCTCCCTCACTTTAAATCTTGCCTCAGGAGTAAAATACAAATTAAAACACAAAACAAGATCTTGATTATTTAATCAGCCAGCAGAATTAATCTATTTGTTTATTTTTTTTAATTCACTTGTATATTCAAAATAGGAAAGTAGATTACCCTATGACTTTAGATTTTGCTTTATATTCTGAACTTCTTAAAAATGAGAAAACACCTTCATACAATTGAAAACCAGTAACAACATAATTATAAATGTGTCAGTGTGTAACACAGAGGTTGTATCACTCCAGTACATTTTCAAAAGGATTTTGTTCGCAAGATGAGCATATGTGCACATGTAGCATGTTCTCCTGTTTATGCAATTTTAAAAAATATTGAGAATATGCAAGTATTTTCCATTTTGCATTCACATTTACCAGCAGAAAAAAGGCAGGATCAGGGCATTCCAGGTCAGGGTTGAAAGGTACCGGCAGTAGTACTATACCCACGTATACATTTATTAAACTTATTCGTACACTTTTACCCTTCTTAACTGTCTCGCACAAATAAAATTGGACTTGTCTCTTGGTTGCAGATATTGGCTGGGAGGTCTGAGTGAAGCTATGGTGGTGGTTGTGGGAGGGGGGTGGGGGCGATTTATGGTGAAGAGGGTCTAGGCAAATGAGAGAGGGACTGGGGGAACTGGCAGTGGCATTAGCTAACTGGTGATTTCAAGTATGCTTGTAAGTAACTATTTTTAAAATGATATACATGCATACTTTATAAAATATTTGCCTCTGCATATAAACGGAGGTTATTACAGGTACATGTTATATTGTTTTATCCACCTACAATGTACAGGACACAGGAGTATATTTATAGAATAGGTGGAGAAATTAAGTGCTTTCTTGCATTGGAAATATTTGCACATACTGAAACATACATGCAGTCACTGGGAGCAGAGCTATGCAGTATTTTGTAAACCGTGCAGCTCCCACTGTTTATAAAATGCCAGCATTAATCTCTGCTCATCCACTTAGGCTCCCAAAAGCTGTACTGGATACGTTTGAAAGATTGGCTCCCCTAAAATGTGACAGTAGAATTGCCATTTTGTGACTGTGAGAGGAAATCCTTGACTGTCACAATGAAGCAGTAAATCTTCAAATACCTCTTACCCTGTGATTGATACCCTGGGTAATTTTCAAGGTCATTTCCATGGGCAAGTTATTGCTTTTCCTGTGGATGTGGGATGATACTATATAACTGAAAGCCCATAATGCAGACAACCTTATATGGGTATGTCCTGTTCATGCGTGGACTGTTCAGGGCTTTTCTCTCTGTATCATTACCTCCAAAATGTATCTTTTATTATGTCAAATAGAGAAAAAGAAAATAAATCGCTGTTTGCCAAGGCAGACATATTTTGCTAATATTGCCTAGGCTGTTCTGATATATTACTACATTATTTCTGGGAATATATTATTTTATTGTATTCTGTTCTCAGTGATGCTTGGCTTCTATTCACTTTCCCTTGTTTTTCTTCCTTTCAGAATTCCAAGGAGCACGAATGCAGGGAAATCACAGCCGTGTGACAGAATTCCTAATTCTGGGCTTCTCAGAGTTCCCAGAGCTGCAGCTCCCTATCTTTGCTCTCTTCTCTCTCCTCTACCTGATGGCCGTGCTGGGGAACCTCCTTGTTATCTGCATAGTATGTGCCGATCATCACCTGCACACCCCCATGCATTTCTTCTTGACCAACTTGTCTGCCTTAGATATCTGCTCTTTGACTTCTGTTGTTCCAAAACTGCTGGCAATGCTCCTCACTGACAGCAATACGATATCTTTTGGGGAATGTTGGCTGCAGATGTACTGCTATATGATCTGTGTAAGTACAGAATTTACACTTCTCACTGCCATGGCATATGATCGTTATGTTGCAATATGCAATCCCCTGCGTTACACCATCATCATGAGCAAGAGACCCTGTGCCCTTCTGGCTGCTTTCTCATGGACAATGGGTTTAATATCGCCATTGCCACCCTCTATAGTTATATCCCAGTTTTCTTTCTGTGACTCCAATGAAATCAATTATTTCTTCTGTGAAGTCTCAGCAGTGGTGGAACTTTCCTGCACAGATATCTCTGTCATTGATACTATGATTGTTGCAGAAGGGATGTTTGCAGGCATCATCCCTTTTCTGCTAACCCTGACATCCTACGTGTTCATCATCTCTGCCATACTAAAAATCCATTCTACAGAGGGAAAAACCAAGGCCTTCTCCACATGCTCCTCTCACCTCACAGTCATTATTCTTTTATCTGGGACAATGCTAGGAGTCTATATGCAGCCCAAGACAGGGAACTCTATGAATTCAAGCAAACTGCCTACTGCATTGTATGTAGTCATTCTCCCATTGTTAAACCCTCTGATTTATAGCTTGAGGAGCAAAGAGTTAAAAGTGGCACTCAAAAAAGCCATCAAAAGAAAGCCCTGATACCGGGAGTGTTGTGATCTTCCTGCATGCAGTGCCATATCCCTGATTCCAGGAGTGTTGTGATCTTCCTGCACGCAGTGCCCTATCCCTGTTACCGGGAGTGTTGTGATCTTCCTGCATGCAGTGCCCTATCCCTGATACCGGGCGTGTTGTGATCTTCCTGCACTCAGTGCCCTATCCCTGATACCGGAGTGTTGTGATCTTCCTGCACACAGTGCCCTATCCCTGATACCGGGAGTGTTGTGATCTTCCTGCACACAGTGCCCTATCCCTGATACCGGGAGTGTTGTGATCTTCCTGCACACAGTGCCCTATCCCTGATACCGGGAGTGTTGTGATCTTCCTGCATGCAGTGCCCTATCCCTAATACCGGGAGTGTTGTGATCTTCCTGCACACATTGCCCTATCCCAGTTACCATGGGTGTTGTGATCTTCCTGTACACATCCCGGTATCAGGGATAGGGTACTGCGTGCAGGAAGATCACAACATGCCCGGTATCAGGGATAGGGCACTGCATGCAGGAAGATCACAACACCCCCGGTAACCGGGATACGGCACTGTGCACAGGGCAGGGCAGTGCAGAGAGGAAGATCACAACACTCCCGGTATCAGGGATAGGGCACTGTGTGCAGGAAGATCACAACACTCCCTGTATCAGGGATATGGCACTGAGTGCAGGAGGATCACAACACTCCCGGTATCAGGGATAGGGCACTGTGTGCAGGAAGATTACAACACTCCCGGTATCAGGGATAGGGCAATGTGTGCAGGAAGATCACAACACTCCCGGTAACAGGGATAAGGCACTGTGTGCAGGAAGATCACAACACTCCCGGTAACAGGGATAAGGCACTGTGTGCAGGAAGATCACAACACCCCCGTTATCAGGGATAGGGCACTGCATGCAGGAAGATCACAACACCCCCGTTATCAGGGATAGGGCACTGCATGCAGGAAGATCACAACACTCCCGGTAACAGGGATAAGGCACTGCGTGCAGGAAGATCACAACACTCCCAGTATTAGGGATAGGGCACTACATGCAGGAAGATCACAACACTCCCGGTATCAGGGATAGGGCACTGCATGCAGGAGGATCACAACACTCCCGGTATCAGGGATAGGGCACTGCATGCAGGAGGATCACAACACTCCCGGTATCAGGGATAGGGCACTGTGTGCAGGAAGATCACAACACTCCCGGTATCAGGAATAGGGCACTGTGTGCAGGAAGATCACAACACTCCCGGCATTAGGGATAGGGCACTGGATGCAGGAGGATCACAACACTCCCGGTCTCAGGGATAGGGCACTGCATGCAGGAGGATCACAACACTCCCAGTATCAGGGATAGGGCACTGCATGCAGGAAGATCACAACACTCCCAGTATCAGGGATAGGGCACTGAATGCAGGAAGATCACAACACTCCCGTAACAGGGATAGGGCACTGTGTTCAGGAAGATCACAATACCCCCAGTAACAGGGATAGGGCACTGCGTGCAGGAATATCACAACACCCCCGGTATCAGGGATAGGGCACTGAGTGCAGGAAGATCACAACACTCCCAGTATCAGGGATAGGGCACTTTGTGCAGGAGGATCACAACACCCCCGGTATCAGGGATAGGGCACTGCATGCAGGAAGATCACAACACTCCTGGTATCAGGGATAGGGCACTGTGTTCAGGAAGATCACAATACCCCCAGTAACAGGGATAGGGCACTGAGTGCAGGAAGATCACAACACCCCCGGTATCAGGGATAGGGCACTGAGTGCAGGAAGATCACAACACTCCCAGTATCAGGGATAGGGCACTTTGTGCAGGAGGATCACAACACCCCCGGTATCAGGGATAGGGCACTGCATGCAGGAAGATCACAACATTCTCGGTATCAGGGATAGGGCACTGAGTGCAGGAAGATCACAACACTCCTGGTGTCAGGGATAGGGCACAAGTTCTTGTCACATTGACTGATCACATTACTTTTTTTGTCAAGCTACCAACCATTTCCATTTCCCATCCCCCATATATTAAACCATCACATCAGTGGGAACCTTGGTAACATGAATAAATAAGAGGGCAGCCAATAGGAATACATATTCATTCCTAAACTGACCTTAACTGCCCTGAAAAGTGTCAAATTGTATCATTTTCTGTTAGCGCGCACTAACAATGGTTAGTGCGCACTAATCGGAAAAAAAACGATTTTTCACGATAAATCAGGGGAATTTCTATTTTATCACACTCTTACCGATTAATGACGATTTAAACCTTATCGGGATGATAATCTAAATTGTTGAAAAACGATTTACATCCCTAAATAAAAGTATATACAGTAGATGCATGCTTTGTGGAGTACTGATAACCTCAGACATTAATTTGGCAGCTGTGTATATTATTACAATGTTTGGTAATAAAGAGAGTGAGTTTTGGTTTAAGAATGAATCTTGTAAGAATAAGAGTTGAAATGACAAGACCTAAAATGGCTTGTTAGAGAAGGTGGTAGAGACCATTAATGGAGCAGATTTCGGGCATGCTTAAGACATATGGAGAGCTGTGCTAGGAAAAAGACAGAGAATATAGGGTATGGCATTGGGGGGAGTTTGTGTTTGGTTGCATATGGAAATGTGTACGGACATCTACCAATGTGAATGAATCTGAAATGAACAGGCAGGAGTAGCCAGTTTGGTCTCTGTTGTCATTTACTCTACTGCTGTATATGTGGCCATGTCAGATCCAGATTCTCAGTACTACTGAAATCTGTATCTTTAAATATTAAACATTTCTACTTTATCATTGCCCCATCTCACTTGTTAGATTTTGCTCCAGCCATAAACCTCATTCCTTTCTGTGCATTATCAAAGCTCCTGTTCACTTTTTAATTTGCATCCAAAGATGGCAAAATGCAGGCTGATCATTTTATGACTAATTATGCTTTAGAAAAAAAGAAACAACTAAGAACCCAAGATAAATATTAATTAAGAACCCCCCCCCCCCCGAAATCTTCTCACGTCACACAATTTACATGTATTGTACGTCTGCATGAAGATCAAGATTCACACAGCTCTCCCATTTTTCTAGTGCCATACAATCCAAAATATTACATCGAGTGATCCATAGGATTGATGAACTTCATTCTTCTCTGCATTTTTTTAAATCAGATTTCAAAGAAGTAAAACCTTGTACAATAATTCTGTACACATATCAAATGTATACACAGTGTCACAATCCTTATATCTGAATCCAAACGCACAACTGCTTTGGAGATAGTCCAAAATGTTCCTTTCCCAATATGCATGGATCAGGGCTGCATTTTTGGAATAAAGGTCAGGAGTTGGGGAGTGGGGTTGGGGGTGGGGCCTGGTTATGATGTTAAAACTGTTTTAACAAAGTATTTTGGAATTACAGCCACCTCCTGAGACAGTGGGGGGTGGTATAAGGCAGAGGGTCTTGCAGACCCCTGGAGTGTTTGGATGCTTTTATGGGGGCTTACTCGGGGGCCAAGTGGCACATTAAAGACAGTGTCCTGGGAGCTTCAGAACATGGGTTAACTTCCTGAAGCTCAAGAGGGAAGTCAGCTACAACTTCAGAGGAATATTATCATTGTTAAATAACATACAAATTCAGCAAAAATCTGTGCAAGTCAAATACGTCATAAATCATTCACTAATTACAAACCAGTGAATACAATTTCAAGCCATCCCAAAAAGCATATGAATTTAAAAAAATGTTCAAAATGCTTCATCATACTGTGAGGAGCATTACCAACCCCAATGTTCACAGGACGATCTCTCCAAAGCGATGGAAGTAAAGATATCATCGCAAATCAAATCTTTTGTACTTCACACAAATTCTGAGGCAAATGGTAGAAAGCCACAGTCAATATTAGTACAAATGAGATCTTCTGTTCTCCAGATTACTTTAAGGTGTAAAATTGTGCCACCAATATTCTTGTATTTTCAAAGTTATCGAATATGCTCACAGGGCAGGTTCCTAGATCACTGCCATAGAAAGATCACCAAATCTAAATAACGAAAACCACTTCACCTACTAATTTTAACCCAAAAAATGTTCCTACGAATTTCCAAAATGTTATATCCACTCCCAGTTTTCTCGAAAATGAAAATGTATTTTTCTACAAAATGCATTTACAAAACAAATAAAGCAAAACAAAACGGGGTTATCATGTGTATTAACAAACAAAGAGAACAGAGAACTTTAAAACTCACCAAACACGATAACAAAATTCAGGCATGTAGAAAGAATCTCCCACTGATATAGCACCATCTTTGCCATTAGGCCACATGTTAGCCTATTCCCAATCTAGTATAAATACAGCTCAAAATGGAGAAAATCAATCAATCAGAGATCATAGGAAATTTTTGTTTTGTTTGAAATGTTTTTATTGGGTTAACATGAAGTACAACAAATCAAGCAATTTGAATACATGTTTTTTATCATTTTGGTTTTATTTACACCTATTTATGTGTCTTATGTATGTGTATTTTAATTAAATTTTAAGAGATATATGTATTTCTTGCCCTCAATAGCCCCTGAGGCAGCTTGCCAGCTCCTGCGGGAGCGAAACTCGGCCACAGTCGGGCTTATTCCAATAAAGGCTGCTTTATACTGATCAGCTTGTGTTTCTTCACTTATCAGCAATTTGGATCGGCTTCCGATTTGTTTCTTGGGTCCATCCCTAAAAATAAATAAATAAATAAATCAGAGTTTCGTGTCTGGTATATGGGCATCAACACTTGCTGAACTCCACTGGCTTCCAATCGAACAAAGAATACAATATAAGGCACTTTGTATAATCCATAAACTAATCCACGATGATAAAGCCGACTGGCTTAACATGGCACTGCGCGTACATGTACCACAAAGAAACCTGAGATCTGCAAATAAAGCTCTACTAACTGTCCCCTCTGTCAAATCAGCACATCTCACACAAGTAAGGGAAAGAGCACTGTCACTGGCTGGTCCCGTACTATGGAACACCATGCCACTTGAAATAAGGCTGCAGAGAAATTTGAAATTATTCAAAACTAATCTGAAAACCTGGCTTTTTAAACAAGCATTTTATAAAGATAAAGTGAAGGAGAAAAATAGTTGATCAGGATGCACAAAGCTAGAAGTTATTAGTAACCTACAAAAGCATATTAATGTTAAAATCAAATGGGCGGATTTTAAATGCCCTGCTCGCGTAAATCTGCCCGGATTTAAGCGAGCAGGGCCCTCGTGCGCTGGCGCGCCTATTTTGCATAGGCCGCCAGCGCACGCAGAGCCCCGGGACGCGCGTAAGTCCTGGGGTCTTTTTAAGGGGGCGTGTCGGGGCGTGTCATGGGGCGGGGCCGAATGACGCAGAGTTTCGGGGGCGGGATGTGGCATTTTGGGGGCAGGGTCGGGGGCGTGGCGCCGGCCTGGGGGCATGGTCGAGGCCTCCGGACCAGCCCCCGGGTCAGATGACGGCGCGCCAGCAGTCCACTGGCGCGCATAGATTTACATCTGCTTCTAGCAGGCGTAAATCGAGGGACAAAGGTAAGAGGAGGGGGGGTTTAGATAGGGCCGGGGGTGTGTGTTAGGTAGGGGAAGGGAGGGGAAGGTGAGGGGAGGGCGAAAGAAAGTTCCCTCCGAAGCCGCTCCGATTTCGGAGCGGCCTCGGAGGGAACGGAGGCAGGCTGCGCGGCTCGGCGCGTGCAGGCTGCCCAAAATCAGCAGCCTTGCGCGCGCCGATCCAGGATTTTATAAGATACCCGCGGCTATGCGCGTATCTTATAAAATCCAGCGTACTTTTGTTTGCGCCTGCTGTGCGAACAAAAGTACGCGATCTTGCTCTTTTTTAAAATCTACCCCAAACTGCCTAATTTGTTCCTTACAATCAGGATTAACTTACACACTTAGTCTATTATTTTAAATTGTTACCGTACTACGATGGCACATACACCCATATTTCTCTTTATCGTGCCCTTCTGTAAACCGTTGTGATGGTTATTTAACTTAACGATGATACAGAAAAGTTTTTTTTAAATAAAATAAATAAATAAATAAATGTAGATGCCTGAGGAAACCCTCAAACCTCCTGCTTAGTTTTTTCCACTTCTCACCCCCCACATAAATTACCTGTTACCTATTCTTACCACTGTTCTCTCTG
The DNA here is from genome assembly GCF_901001135.1 of Rhinatrema bivittatum. Classification (NCBI taxonomy): domain Eukaryota; kingdom Metazoa; phylum Chordata; class Amphibia; order Gymnophiona; family Rhinatrematidae; genus Rhinatrema; species Rhinatrema bivittatum. Next base: position 48,063,604 of record NC_042630.1, on the reverse strand, counting down.
TCCATACCAACCATGTTTAAATGTTGTCATGTTTAGGTTGTATCTACCTCTGATGGACAGTAATTCCAGCACCAACCACCCTCTTGGTATAGAAGGATATTCTCAGTTTCCTCTCTACCTCTCTACTTCTCTTCAATTTTATTTTCTATGGAAGTGTCTTTAAGTGCTCTTGTTGAAGAGCTTCTCAAAAGTTTTTTGTAAAATCAACTGAATCCTCTATATCCATGTGCTTCCTTATCCATAGAGTCCCCCTTCCTGGGGCCAGGGTTAGCTGGGGGCAAATACAATACCAGGCTATAGTCCTAGTTCAGCTCAGCAACCCTCATCTGCATTCTCCAAAAAGGGGATGATTTAATGACCAGAGCCCAAGGAATTTAGATGGTGATAGAGCAAAAACAAATTTCACACGAATTATGGAGGTCCACACATTTTTTTTTCTGTTATGTATTTAAAAATGTATAGACTGCTCCATCTGAGGTTCTTGACCAGGTACAGATTAACATACACAGATTAACATACACAGATTAACAGACCAGGTACAGATTAACATACACAGTATACAACAGAGTAGAAAATTCCAAATAAAAACTCCATGCCAGAAATAAATAAAACCATAAATTCAGGACTCAGCTGCAATGTAAAAACATGATTCTTAATAGAGATGTGAATCGGAACCGGAATTGGTTCCAATTCACATCTTGAATTTTCCTTCGTGTGGCCCGATCGGGGTTTTTTTTTATTGGCTGTGCCCGAGCCGATAAAAAAAAAAAACCACCCCGACCCCTTAAAACTGCTCCTTTAGTTCTGCCACCCTCCCGACCCCCCCAAAAAAACATTTTAAAATTACCTGGTGGTCCAGTGGGGGTCCCAGGAGCGATCTCCCGCTCTCGGGCCGTCGGCTGCCACTAATAAAAATGGCGCCGATAGCCCTTTGCCCTTACTATGTGACATTTTTAAAGATTGCGCCGGCCATACATTACTCCTACCATGTGACAGGGGCCGGCCAATTGCACGGATACCCTGTCACATGGTAAGGGCAAAGGGCCATCGGCGCCATTTTTATTAGTGGCAGCCGATGGCCTGAGAGCGGGAGATCGCTCTCGGGACCTCCACTGGACCACCAGGTAATTTTAAAATGTTTTTGGGTGGGGGGGTCGGGATGGTGGCGGAACCTAAGGGAGCAGTTTTAAAGGGTCGGGGTGGGTTTAGGGCGTGTTTATGTGCCATTTTTCCCGCCCTCCCCCAAAACGATAAGAGAACCCCATGAACAATTTTGTGGGGTTTTCTTATCAGTTTCGGGGAGCCCCCGATTTATTTATTTATTTATTTTTAACTTTTATATACCGACATTCTTGCATTAAATGCAAATCATGCCGGTTTACAATTTCTGACAATTTTGAAAATATCATACGATATTTTCAGTCGTCAGAAATATGATCCACATCCCTAGTTCTTAATCTCTGCCTTAGGCATTTAGTCTCCTGCACATCCTGACTAATATTAGCCAATGCTGACTGATGCTTTATTTACAGTTCTGAAAGCAGGAGTAAAAAAAAAAACACAAGAGTTTCAATTCCTCTGTAAAGGTTCTAACAGATGTCTCAGCTGCTAACTCTGCAGGGAGAGTTTCAGGGAGTTGCACTCACAGCCACAAACGTTCTGGCTCGGGTCTCAAACATGGAACCATAAATATGCAGCATCAAGCAACAGGGATGTGCAGAAATAAAAATGTGTCTTGTTCATATTTTGTTTCCGGGGATTGGGGGATTTTTTTTTATCTTTGTAATTTTTTCATTTGGTTTGTTTCATTTTCCAAATAAAAAAATTTCAAAAAACAAAAAAGCTATCCCCTCCCCCCCCCCAAAAAAAACCCAAAACCAAAAAGGACCACAGGAAACCTTATGCACCCCTTCCTGCACCCAAAAAAAATCTCCTGTGCCCAGGTCTTTCTGATTGAACTAAGCCAGACCCAAATGGAGCCTCCACAGGCTGCTCTGACCTCCCCCCCACCCAGCAGCCTGTGGCTTGGGCCTATCCATCCTCCCCCCCCCCCATGGAACCTTGTGCTAGGGCTGGGGACCTCCTCCTGCCCCCACCTGCCTCCTCCTGTGGGGCTCTTATGATGTAAAGAGCAGAAGTGAGGCCATTCCCCCCTCCCCATTAGACAGCAGATATAAAACTGGCACCAGAAGTGATGTGACTCGGGCACCTGTCTCTATGCAGAGGGCACCTTTCTGCTGTAAAGGCACAGGGCATTCCCAAGCCAAAGGGAGGAAGAGGAAGGAGGAGCTGGACCTGACTCTTCCTCTCACCCTCTAAGGTCTGGCACTGGTCTGTGGGTGGGGGGTGCAGGTTGGCAGGCAGAGGGATGAGATTTGGGTGTATTTTGGGTTTACATGGGGAAGAGGAGGTGGGGGACTCCCACACTGGATTTATAGCTTTCCTTTACAGCTTAGTTTTTTAACATTTGAAGGGGATGGAGAGATATAGGGCACACATTTGTGCATGTGTATCGGCCCCTCCCAGGGACGCAGGTATTGTATAACTTGCATGTGTATATGTGCTCATTATAAAATAGCCTGTCCATGTGCTCATTTTGAGTAGGGGTACACAATACTTTGAACTTGTCCACTTTAAATTTAATTTGCTATTTTCATGCCCACACTCCAGTTTTGCAAGTTCCTCTTGCAATTTCTCCCAGTCCTCTTGTGATTTAACAACTTTGAATAATTTTTTGTCATTGGCAAATGTGATGACTTCTCTCATTGTTCCCATTTCCAGGTCATTTATAAATATATTATAAAGCATTGGTACCAGAACATATTCTGGAACACTCCATAATTCACCATTGGGAAAATGGTGAAAATTTAGCCCTATTCTGATCTCTGTTTACTCTTTTTTAACCAGTTTGCAATCCACAATAGGATGCTGCCTCCTTTCACATGACATTTTATTTCTGAAGAATACTCTCACAAGGGACTTTGTCAAATGCTTTCTGGAAATCATGTTACACTATATCAACGGCTCACCTTTGTCCACATATTTATTATACCCTCAAAAAATGTAGTAGATTGTGAGGCAAGACTTCCCATGTCTAAATCCATATTGACTTTATCCCATTAAATTATGCCCATCTATCTGTTCATATATTTTATTCTTAATGATACTTTCTCCCATTTTGCATGGCTCAGATATCCGACTCACTGGATCATCCCTTGATTCCTTTTTAAAAATTGGCATTATATCATCAATCTTCCAGTCTTCAGGTACCATAGATGATTTATAATGATAGTTTACACATTATTAATAGCAAGTACATTATTTAATATTTCAGTTCTTTCAACACTATGGAATGTATACCATCTGGTCCAGATGATTTGCTAAATTATATTTTGTCAATTTAACCTATTATATCTTCCAGGTACACTGAGATTTGTTTCCATTTTGCTGAAACTTTGAATATTATTTCTGGCATGGGTATATATCTCTTTCATCTTCCTTAGTGAAGACAGAAGCAAATAATTTATTTAGTCTCCCTGCTATGCTTTTTCATTTTATCTTAATCACCACTCTGAAAGTTAAATGCATTTCTAATAGATATTTTTAGTATATTTCCTCCAGTAATTAAGTAAAATTTGATCATATTGTCATCACTATTAACAAGTCAGATGGAGTGGAGGTCTCCTTTACCATCAACCAATATTTTAAAAAAGAAAAACAACACAAGAATTACATTGAGCAGTTTTACATGGTTCTTCATTCACTTCATAAGAAGCAATACAAACAAGCACCAGATAAGTGTTTATTCCTCACGGCATTTCAGATGGAATGCAGAAAGAGTCTTTTTTCATTTCATTTATTTTTTAATGATGATTTTTCTAAGGGCATTTTTAACTTCTTGATTTCTTAGACTATAAATAATGGGGTTTAGCATGGGGGTGAGTACTGTGTACAGAAGGGCAAATACTTTGTCTTGCTCTGGTGATTGCATTGAACTTGGCCTCATGTATACAAACAAAACTGTCCCATAAAATAGAAAAACAACTGTGAGGTGGGAGGAACAGGTGGAGAAGGCCTTTCTTCTCCCTTCAGAATGATGGATTTTCAAGATGGCTACTATGACAAAGATGTAGGATGATAGAGTTAGAAGAAATGGGATGAGAGACAAAACTGCTCCTTCAGAAAGTACAAGTATTTCAAAGTTGTGGGTATCACTACAGGATAATTTTAGCAGTGCAGTGAGGTCACAGAAGAAGTGGTCAATCTCATTGGAGCCACAATAGGAGAACTGAGATATGAGAATTTCAAAAGGAACTCCATCCAGAGAGCCAGTTAACCATGATGCAGCCACCAGTAAAATACAGATCCTTTTATTCATCATGAGTGGGTATCGTAAGGGGTTGCATATTGCCACATAACGATCATAGGCCATAGCAGTGAGGAGGAAGAATTCAGTACTTGTTAAACTTATGAAAAAGTAAAGCTGTGTCATACATAGAGAGAAGGAAATTAATGTTTTCCCTTTTATGAGACTTTGCAGAAATGTTGAGAGTGTGACTGTGGTGTTACAGATATCGATGAAGGACAGGTTACTGAGGAAGAAGTACATGGGTTTGTGGAGATGATGGTCAGACCACATTAATGTTAGAAATCCAAGGTTTCCCAGAATAGAGATAAAGAAGGCTGGTAAAACTATTACATAAATTAAGGTTTCCTCATGAGAATATTTATTAAAGCCCAGAATAATGAATCCTGTTGTCCCTGTCTTATTCTCCATCTCCATTGTTTCAGTGCCCATAATCTGTTAGGATATGAAGAAAGAGATTAAAACATTGCAATTGAATGAATATTGAAAACTATAATATATAAGTAGTCCCAATCATGCCTATGGCTATCAGTGTTGAAAATTCCTGAGTCACGGTGATGAGAGGCAGCCAATTCCTATTTTTAATGATTTATCATCCATTATCATTTCCATTTTCACATCCTCCCTCTCACCAAGTTAGCAATTACAAGGTGAGAGGAAAAAAGTAAGGTGTAGGAGTAATCACACTTCTGAGAAATACCATCTTAGGAAGAATGTGTGAGAGATTAGGCAGTCACAGGAATGTAAACAATGTAGAGCTCTCATCTCTGATCTTCTGAGGGAGGCTGGAGAATAAATAAACACAAAAGAATTGAGGCATGTGAACATCACGTGCATCTTATTGAGTTTTCCCCTCCACCACCTCCTTTTCAATATTAAAAAAAAATGTTTTTATTTTTCGAATGATGGTAGGATTTAGTACATCCAAATCCATAATGCATTGCTTGAAAATATTTGTGTGCATTTATTTTGTAAACAATAAAATTAAACCAAATAAAAGAGCTACCCTGAGGTCATCCAACACCTCCCTTACCCAGCTGGTCTAAGCGAAGACCAGTTAGTTCCTCCCTGGGCTTCTTTGTTCCTGTTGCGCTCGGGGGGTGGACCCTTGGCCTGGGGCAAGAATGGAATGGCTCCTGAAAGGGAACAGGAGATAACTGCCCCCAGGGGGTGGAGCACTGAAGGAGACAGAGGCTAGTTAGAGCATCACCACTGGAAGCCCGAGGTCCCCCCGGGAGGAGCCCATAGGGACTTGGGCCCATTGGACTTAGGTGGCCTTGCAGCGTCTCCTGGGGGAATGGAAGTCAGGCGTGCCCACAGACACAGAAGGAGCACGGGTTGGGTTCAAGTTGGAGCAGGGAGAACCAGAACAGAGTTGGTGATGACAAGGCAAGGAACAGAGCCAGAATCTGGAGGCGAGGTCATGCAGGTGAAAGGTCAATGTCCATAGTTCAGTCCGAGGAGTGGTCAACGAAGCAAGGATCAGATACCAGAGGTCAGACGTAGTCAGAGGCAAGCAGAGGTCTAGAGGCAGGCGGCATACAGGCGAGTAGATCTGGAACAGGCTGAGGTCTTTGAGGCAGGCGGCAGACAAACAGGAAGGTCAGGAACATGCCGAGGTCAGTACCAGAAGACAGTCCGAGGGTACTACCTGGGGTTGCACAGGAACAGGCAGGCACTGAGCCAGCAGGGCACTGGAACAGGACTGAATGATAAGCGTGGTCAATCAGGCAGAGGTCGGGTTCCGGAGGTCAAACGAGGTCACAGGCAAGCCAAGGTCAATAACGGACAAACAAAGAGATTCAAGAGACTAGAGAGAGTAACAGGAGTCCAGACAACCTAAGGAGGAGGCCAGTTGCAAAGGCAAGCTCTGGTTGCCAGAGCTTGCCTTATATAATCCCAAGGGAGTGACGTCATCTGAAGAAGCCCGGCAGTCCTAGCGCATCGCGGCCCCTTTAAGTCTCGGGGAAGGGCACGTGTGTGAGCGAAATTCTTGGCTGGAACAGGGCTCAGCGGCGGGGAAGCCGCACAAGGGCCAGAGGTTGATGGCAATGGCGTTCCTGCCATACCGCGCCGTGGGAGTGAGTCCTCGGTGCCGCAAAGGAGAGGTGAGAAGAGCCGGCCACGGCCTCTGTGGCCGGTCTTCATAACAGTTCCCTGCTTTCAACCCTAATAACCTGTTGAGGTTGTGGATCTGCCTTGCCCCTCCTTACTGCACCTGTGGGGGTTCATAGAACAAAAGTGGAAGAGCAATGTCTACTCACTCTAGCCATCCTTCTCTATTCTTTAAATTTGGTACCTGTGAATGGCCCAAGCCTAGTGTCAAGTGTTGTTTTGGAAGGGAAGGCTGGAGGAGGTTTAATTTTTTTGTTTTGATGGGAAGGGTAGGGACACACATTTCTTTTTATTTTTGCTTTTGTAAACATTAGGGATGTGCATTCGTTTGGAACAAAATAGGAAATAAAGTTTTCCTATTTCATTACATTTCGGAAGGGCTGAGGAAATAATAGGAAAACCCACAACATTTTGTGTGGTTTTCTTATTGGGTTTTTTTTGGGGGGGGAGAAAGGGCACTTTAAAAAAACCCAAAAAAAAACAAAACCCTACCCCAACCCTTCAAATTTAATTAATTGCAACTCCCCACCCTCCCAACCCCCCAAGGCTTGCCCAACCCCCCAAGACTTGCTGAAAGTCCCTGGTGTCCAGCAGGATCCCAGGAGCAATCTCCCCCCTCTTGGGCCATCGGTTGCTTCTAATCAAAATGGCACAGGTGGCTCTTTGCCTTTACCATGTGACAGGGGCTACCGATGCCATTGGTCGGCCCCTGTCACAATGTACTTAATTTAATACCTTCTTAAGGCTTCTCTTTTTCCAGCTGAACCAGCTTCCAAGTTCAAGGTCCTTGTTATTATGTAACTTTTTGCTTCTCTGCTCTTGTCTCTTACCACAAAATTTGCTCCTTATGTTATGTTACGTTATACTGATCTACCCCTGTTCGATGTAAACCGACCTGATATGGTATTCAACCTTGAAGGTCGGTATAGAAAAATGTTAAATAAAATAAATAAATAAATTGGCTATTGGGCGGAAGTTAGCTGGATCTGTGGCCGGAAGATTTGGTTTTTTAAGAAGAGGTTTAAGAATTGCTAGTTTAAGTTGGTCAGGAACTAGACCTTGGGAAAGAGAGCAATTAATGATATTGGCAATTGGCTTTGAAATGGTATTCCTTATAGCAATGAGGAGGTTGTTTGGAATTGTGTCTAAGGGATGAGAGGATGGTTTCATTTTCTTGAGAATATTTTCGATCTCAAGAGCTGATGTGGTTTCAAAAGTTTCTAGAGTCGTATTTAGTTTTGGTGGAGTATTAGGTGGAGATGGAGGAGAAGAACTAGATGAAGAGAAAGAGACAGTCAATTTATCAATTTTTTCCTTGAAGTATTCAGCTAGTTCGGAGGCTTTGTTGAGAGCTTGATCATCTGGGATGGTAGGAGGGGTTGGTTTAGTGAGGGCAGAAACGTAGGAGAAGAGTGCTTTCGAATCAAAGATGAAATGATGTATTTTTTTAGAGAAAAAGTCTCTCTTAGTTTTAAGAATGTTGATCCTGTAGGCATTGAGAGTGGTTTTGTATACAGCTAATGTTGTGGGGGATGGGTTTTTTCTCCATGTGTGTTCTTTATTTCTTAGTTTTTGTTTAAGCAGCTTCAATTCAGTGGTGAACCAGGGTTTTCTGTTGTCAGGCGAAGGTTGTACTACTTTGGTGATTGAAGGAAAGGTTAGATCTGCGATTTTATTGGTGATGTTGCACCATGAAGATATGGCTGTAGAAGCGTTGGAGAGATCAAGTTGAGATAATTCATTAGAGAGATGGTTGCTAAGAAGGTCTGTGGAACAGGGTTTCCTAAATTGAATAGTGGTTTTTGGGAATGAAGTGGGAGGATGTCCTGAGAGCTTGAGTGTCGTGTTGATAATTTGATGGTCCGTCCAAGGGACAGGAAAACAAGAGGGTGAATCAGAGGGCAAGATACACTGATTAATGAAAATAAGGTCCAACGTGTGGCCTGCTTTATGGGTTGGGCTTTTTATTATTTGTGTGAAACCCATATAGCTGAGTGATGAAAGTAGGGTAACACAGTTTGCTGTTTGTGGTGAAGCATCGACATGTATGTTGAAATCTCCCAATAAAATGGCAGGTTTATCTGGGTTGAAATATTTGGCGGTAAGTTCAATGACCGGAGAGGGGTCAGAGTCTATAGTTCCAGGAGGAGCGTAGATTAGGCCAATTTGTAGATGCTCGGATTTAAAAACTGCAAACTCTATGTTCGATGTGATATTTGAATATTGTAAAGTTAAACCTAGCTCTTTCTTGGATGCTAGGAACAGACCTCCTCCCTTTCTTTTGAGTCTAGGGATGGAGAAAAAATTGTAAAGTTGAGTAGGTAGTTGGTTTAATAGAGCTATATCTGTGGGTTTAAGCCATGTTTCTGTGATTGCACAGATATCTGGGTTTACTTCTGTAAGGTAATCATTTAAGATGTGAGTTTTTTTCGAAAGCGATTGTGCGTTGAAAAGTGTTAGGGATAGAAGAGAAAGGCCCAGGAATTGAGTGATAGGTGAAATCATAATTGGAATTAGCCTTTGTTGACGGTTGTAATGTTGTGGTAGAGGTTTAGTTTGATGATTGCGTTGTTTCCTGATGATAGGAATGGAGTATGAACCATGGCAAAAATGGTGATGTAATGGGATTGGGAAACCAGTTAGCATGTTGGTTGTTGATGTTGACTCAGCTGTCTTGACTCTTGTTTCCTATGTAAACCTAAAGTTTTGAGGGTGAAACGCTGAGTTCTTTTCAAGATATGAAAGGAGAAAGACGTGGCCAATGAAGCAGGTTCTGTTCTCAGGGGCTGCACAAAGGGGGGTCCGAGTGATGGATGCTGGAGGTTGAGGTTGAGAGAGGACCGAGTGAAGTAAGCTGGAGTTTGAGTGTAGACCGAATGATGGATGGTAGAGATTGAGTGCGGTTCGAGTGAAGGAAGCTGGATGTTGAGTGTAGTCCGAGTGATGGATGATAGAGATAGAGTGTAGTCCGAGTGAAGAAGCTGGAGGTTGAGTGTAGTCCGAGTGAAGGAAGCTGGAGGTTGAGTGTAGTCCGAATGATGGATGGTAGAGATTGAGTGCGGTTCGAGTGAAGGAAGCTGGAGGTTGAGTGTAGTCCGAGTGAAGGAAGCTGGAGGTTGAGTGTAGTCCGAATGATGGATGGTATACTATGAACCAGAAAGTTTTAACAGGTGCACAATACTTGTGCAGTCCCTCTATCTCAATTATATAGAAACAACATACCTAGAGGACATATATTAAATGATCATGTTCAAACAAACTTTTTTTTAAATATACAGTACAAAATGATCCTTGAACCTTAAACCTTTGCTAATACATAAGATCGCCTATCTATGCGGTTTTTCAACGTCTAAAACCAACATACATTCATTACCCTACAACCACACTATACATCCATACTCAATCATTCCATCATAATAAAAACAACCACCTATCCACAATGAATTCATGTACCTTATATACTTATAAACAGCGGGTACTTGCACTACCTCACAATTTAACATTAATGAATACAGTATATTAATTAATACCACCTAAGTACATTTCCATATTATAATTTATATATCATATAGTGCCACTGCCTCACAAATTAACACAAAACGAAGATCTCGTTTCGCCCGTTGTCACGGGCTTCCTCAGGGATTCTTTATAATGACAAGAAAACACCCTTCTTCATATGGAAATGTGGTACAAAATTTTTTTTTATATATTCCTCAGCTTCTTCTTAAAGATCTTTAACAGCATCACAACATTGCCGCATATAGATAGGATCCCCAGCTCCTTACAACCATTCACCAAAAATGTATCCAGCTTGATACTCCTTCAACACGTTCTGCTTCCTGTGTATTTCATGGCTTGTTGCCAATGCGTACCCAGTTTCAAAGTCACCATGCCACGGGATGTTTTCACTCGCACTCACACTCATAGAAACATAGAAACATAGAAACATAGAAATGACGGCAGAAGAAGACCGAATGGCCCATCCAGTCTGCCCAGCAAGCCTCACACATTTTTTCTCTCATTCTTATCTGTTACTCTTAGCTCCTTGTTCTATTCCCCTTCCACCCCCACCATTAATGTAGAGAGCAGTGATGGAGCTGCATGCAAGTGAAATATCTAGCTTGATTAGTTAGGGGTAGTAGGGGCAGTAACCGCTGCGATAAGCAAGCTACACCCATGCTTATTTGTTTTACCTAGACTATGTTGTACAGCTCTTGTTGGTTTTTTTTTTCTTCTCCCCTGCTGTAGAAGCAGAGAGCCATGCTGGATATGCCTTGAAAGTGAAGTATCAGGCACATTTGGTTGGGGTAGTAACCGCCGTAACAAGCCAGCTACTCCTCGCTTTGTGATTGCGAATCCTTTTTTTTTTCTTCACCCCTGTCGTTGAAGCTATGCAGGATATGCGTGAAGCATCAGTTTTTTGTTTTGTTTTTTTTTTTTTCCCCTGCCGTTGAAGCAGAGAGCTATGCTGGAAATGCGTGATGTATCAGTCTTTCTCCCATGCCGATGCAGCAGAGAACCATGCTGGATATGCATGGAAAGTGAAGTATCAGGCACATTTGGTTTGGGGTAGTAACTGCCGTAACAAGCCAGCTACTCCCCGCGTTTTGAGTGCGAACCCTTTTTCTTCTCCTTTGCCGTTGTAGCAGAGAGCTCTGCTGGATGTGTGAAGTATCAGTTATTCTTCTCCCCTGTCATTGAAGCAGAGAGCTATGCTGTATATGCATTGAAAGTGAAGTATCAGGCATATTTGGTTTGGGGTAGTAACCGCCGTAACAAGCCAGCTACTCCCCTCTTTATGAGTGCAAATCCTTTTTTCCATTACCTCTTGCTGTTCAAGCTTAGAGCGATGTAGGAGTCACAGTAAGCATGTGTATGTTTATTTAATAAGGGTATTGTGTCAATAGCCATCATTCTGGCGAGTCACCCACTCTTCATTGGCGGCCTCTTGACTTTATGGATCCGCAGTGTTTATCCCACGCCCCTTTGAAGTCTTTCACAGTTCTGGTCTTCACCACTTCCTCCGGAAGGGCATTCCAGGCATCCACCACCCTCTCCGTGAAGAAATACTTCCTGACATTGGTTCTGAATCTTCCTCCCTGGAGCCTCAAATCGTGACCCCTGGTTCTGCTGATTATTTTCCTACGGAAGAGGTTTGTCGTTGTTTTTGGATCATTAAAACCTTTCAAGTATCTGAAAGTCTGTATCATATCACCTCTGCTCCTCCTCTCCTCCAGGGTGTACATATTTAGATTCTTCAATCTCTCCTCATACGTCATCCTATGAAGATCCTCCACCTTCCTCTAATACAGTCACCAATCTCCTTACAAAAATTTTTTAACAAAGGAAAACCTTTATACCTTTATACCATTGTGCCACACGGTCACTGGCAACATTGTTAAAACATTTTTGTAAGGAGATTGGTGACTGTATTAGAGGAGTGCGAGTGCGAGTGAAAACATCTCCATTTCCAGAGAGAAGTAAAGAGGAGGAGGTCTACTCCTTGCTGCAAAAAAAAAATCTGGGGCTAACACTTCAATCAACTATCTCGTCCAGCTCCCTTGAATTTGCAGTTTTCAAATTGGCTCAACGTCAAATAGGTCTCACTTATGCCCCACCTGGATGCGTAGATTCCGACCCATCTCCCCTGATAGAAATTATAGCTAAATACATAAACTCTGATGCCCTGGCCATCCTGTTAGGCGATTTCAATCTCCATGTGGACGCCACTCCGCTTCCCTCAAACCGCAAATCCTTCCTTAATACTCTTTCCTAGGGATGTGAATCGTGTCCTCGATCGTCTTAACGATCGATTTCGGCTGGGAGGGGGAGGGAATCGTATTGTTGCCGTTTGGGGGGGTAAAATATTGTGAAAAATCGTGAAAAATCGAAAAATCGCAAAACCGGCACATTAAAACCCCCTAAAACCCACCCCCGACCCTTTAAATTAAATCCCCCACCCTCCCGAACCCCCCCCAAATGACTTAAATAACCTGCGGGTCCAGCGGCGGTCCGGAACGGCAGCGGTCCGGAATGGGCTCCTGCTCCTGAATCTTGTTGTCTTCAGCCGGCGCCATTTTCCAAAATGGCGCCGAAAAATGGCGGCTGCCATAGACGAACACGATTGGACGGCAGGAGGTCCTTCCGGACCCCCGCTGGACTTTTGGCAAGTCTCGTGGGGGTCAGGAGGCCCCCCACAAGCTGGCCAAAAGTTCCTGGAGGTCCAGCGGGGGTCAGGGAGCGATTTCCCGCCGCAAATCGTTTTCGTACGGAAAATGGCGCCGGCAGGAGATCGACTGCAGGAGGTTGTTCAGCGAGGCGCCGGAACCCTCGCTGAACGACCTCCTGCAGTCGATCTCCTGCCGGCGCCATTTTCCGTACGAAAACGATTCGCGGCGGGAAATCGCTCCCTGACCCCCGCTGGACCTCCAGGAACTTTTGGCCAGCTTGTGGGGGGCCTCCTGACCCCCACGAGACTTGCCAAAAGTCCAGCGGGGGTCCGGAAGGACCTCCTGCCATCCAATCGTGTTCGTCTATGGCCGCCGCCATTTTTCGGCGCCATTTTGGAAAATGGCGCCGGCTGAAGACAACAAGATTCAGGAGCAGGAGCCCATTCCGGACCGCTGCCGTCCCGGACCGCCGCTGGACCCGCAGGTTATTTAAGTCATTGGGGGGGGGGGTTCGGGAGGGTGGGGGATTTAATTTAAAGGGTCGGGGGTGGGTTTTAGGGGGTTTTAGTGTGCCGGCTCACGATTCTAACGATTTATAACGATAAATCGTTAGAATCTCTATTGTATTGTGTTCCATAACGGTTTAAGACGATATTAAAATTATCGGACAATAATTTTAATCGTCCTAAAACGATTCACATCCCTACTCTTTCCTGCTTGGGCTTCAAACAACTTATAAAGGAGCCCACTCACAAAGCAGGGCACACCTTGGATTTAATTTTTATTAACCAAAGCCTAGCCCAAGCATCCCACATTGTCTGTCAGCCAATTCCCTGGTCTGACCACAAACTTATCTCCACGTCATTCCTCAACCAACTCTCTACGCCCTCCTCCTCACAGAAAGCCACAATTCAACTCAGAAAATTATGCAATCAGGAAACCTTAATCTCTCACTTCTCTCCAGAACTTAACCATTTAGACCTCACAGACGCAGACACTGCCTTATCCTCATTATCCAAAATAACGAGTAAAGTGGCAGACTTGATATGCCCCCTAAAAACTAAAGTTATCCTCTCAAACAAGGACATGAAAAAACCCTGGTTCTCTCCAGAATTAAAATCCATGAAACGCGAACTTAGAAAAAGGGAACAGAGCTGGCGCAGGAATCCTTCCTCCTCAAACCTAGCTTCTTTCAAATCGTTTATGCACCATTACAGGATCAAAATTCTTCAGACAAAAAAAGATTTCTACTCCCAGAAAATCCATAATTTCATCTTTGATCCAAAAGCCCTTTTCTCACTGGTTTCTTCTCTTACTAAACCTCCAGTTCCGGCTATCCCAGATGACAAAGCAGCTCTCAAATCCATTGAACTTGCCAACTACTTCAAAGACAAAATAACTAATTTACTGGCCGCCCGCACAACGCTTACATCCCCGGGCCAATCATGTCCTCTTCTCACGGCACCCCCTCTCATCTCTATGACTAATCAACCTTTCAAAGCCTCATCGCCTCTTAAGGCATTCATGGAAGAATTTGAATCAACTTCCTCACTAGAAATAGAGTCACTACTGAGGAAACTAAAACCAGCCTCCCACCCTTTTGATGCGATTCCTGCTAATCTTCTCATTTCAAGCGCCACTGAAGTCTCTAAGCCCATCTCACATATCATCAATGCTTCCTTAGCACAAGGTCATGTCCCCGACCCTCTCAAACTGGCTAGCTTAAAACCCCTTCTAAAAAAAAAAAACAAACCTCTCCACAGACAACCCAGCAAACTTTCGTCCTATTGCAAACCTTCCTATCATCGCCAAGATCCTAGAAAGAATTGTCAACAAACAACTCTCCGAGTTTCTGGACAACAACAATATCCTCTCCCCAGCTCAACTAGGATTTCGCAAAGCTAGAAATACAGAATCTCTTATTTCTCTGTCTGATATCATCCTCATGAACCTGGAAAAGAAACGGCCCTGTCTTCTCATCCTCCTAGATTTATCGGCCGCATTCGACACAGTGAACCATCAATGTCTCATTGACAGGCTAGCGGAGATCGGCATCAAAAATACCGTACTAAACTGGTTCAAGTCCTTCCTTCAAAATAGGCATTACAAAGTCAAGATTAACAGCAAAGAATCCCCCCCCCCCCCCTTTCATCTCTTCCCTAGGAGTTCCTCAAGGTTCATCTTTATCACCGACACTATTCAATATCTATCTTCTCCCCCTTTGCAATCTACTCTCCAAGCGGAAACTTACATATTATCTTTATGCTGACGATGTCCAAATCCTGATACTGATCACCGACTCGCTGCAAAAAACTCTTCTCCATTGGAATGCCTGTCTCATCCACATTAACAACCTCCTCTCAAAGCTTAATTTGTTACTCAACACCGACAAAACAGAATACATACTAATCACACAAGATGGCAGCGTACCACTAAATAACGTTCAACAGCCAATGTCCCCTATTTTCTCTCCAAAGGTAAGAAACCTCGGGGTAATCATAGACAGCCAAATGAGCTTCACAGGATTCATCAACAACACAGTAAAGGAGTGTTATTTTAAACTCCAAGTTCTAAAACGACTACGACCCCTCCTCCATTTCCACGATTTTAGGTCAGTTTTACAAGCCATCATATTTTCCAAAATTGACTATTGTAATTCACTCCTTCACGGCCTGCCTGATATTTCACTCAAACCTCTCCAGCTACTACAGAATGCCACAGCCAGGATCCCCACAAAATCCAATAAGAGGGACCATATAACTCCAATTTTAAAGAATCTACATTGGCTACCAATTAAGTTTAGAATCCTTCATAAACTACTAACAGTCATTCACAACGCCATACACAACATTACTCCTCTGGATCTTACAATACCTTTGCAACTCCACACCTCAGTGCGTCCAATTAGACTAGCCCAGAGAGGCACGCTTCAAGCACCCACCATCAAGACCTCCTTCAGTAAGAGAGCTATTTCTGCCTCGGGCCCCAAGCAATGGAACCTGCTCCCTCCTGAACTGAGGCTGGAACAATGTCCAATCACCTTTAAGAAGAGACTTAAGACTTTGTTGTTCAAACAAGCCTTCCCATAACTACTCACCTCAGCCTTGGTTCTTATCCGCATCATGAGTAGACTATCCAACTTGAGGCCTTCACAGTCCTCCCCTATTTAATTTCCTTGCTTTTCGCCCAAGTTATACAAACCCTATTCACTATACTTGCTTCACCCATTTTATGTTTTCCAGGTTATTTCTACCCTGTTCATTGTTTTATCCAGGTTATTCTTCCCTGTTCATTGTAAAACAAGACTTTGTCTATGTTATTTTGCTGGTTGTAATGTAAACCGAAGTGATAATTAATCTTGTTAATTGAACCTCGGTATATAAAAGTTATAAATAAAATAAATAACCAATTACATGTCTCCCTTCCTTCACCTTCAGTAATGTTTCCCTTTAAGAGCTAAAAGTATGCTTCTTGTGAAAACCCAAATGTAGCTTTAGTGGGGTTAACAGTGGGCAGCTTTCGGGCAGCCCTTATATCTGGCAAAATAGAAACTTACCCTGGTGATGGATTTATGGAAATGTCCTGCTATATTAAAATTTCAGAACACGTAAGAAGAAATTTGCCTGGGCATTCCCAATGTTTGTAATGTATAGAGGTTTACACATCACAATAAGGAGCATAGACGTAACAGATTGGCTTTTACAATAATCATAAAGTGTAACTGCAACAAACTGGGCCTGATTCTCAAAATGTCTGACTCCCATTTTTATGCATGAATAAGGGCTTTTGAAAATTGCCCAGCGGGTTGTGTGAGTAAAATTAGGAGCTTTCCTCATTTAAGGGTCAACTTTTATGATCACAAAAGGAAGCTTTCTGAAGGGTACAGTTGGGATAGGGAAATGTTTTCTGCATATACTTTTGATTTTCAGAAGCATGCCTGTAAATGTACACATACACACGCACACACACACACACACACACACACTTGCACCTGCTCAGGAGGATTTATAAATATGTGCGCACAAGTCTGGCAGGGTTTCTGCACATAGCCTTAATTTTCAAAGCAGACTTGTGCTTGTAATTCCCCTTTGAAAATTTGGACTATAGTCAGTGAGTGCTTTTCACACACAGGTTTTGACCATGTGCACAATTTTTTAAAATTTTTAACATTTTATTTATATTTTCAGAATAACATTCATGTATAATTTGTAAGGAAAAATAAGGGATCCATATAGTAGAAAATCCATCATATAAGGAAGAAAGAGAACACAAGAAATGCTTACAGTATAATCATATGGAATAAGACAGTCACAAAATAAGTAGAAAGAGAGCCAGAAACAGGAGATAAAGAAGGGAAAATATTTCTATGAAAATCTCCTCCCAGGTAACAGGTCCATCATACATTTCACCTGTGCTCACTTTTATAAAGGAACATATTTCTATGAAAATCTCCTCCCAGGTGACATGTCCATCATACATTACACCTCTGCTCACTTTTATAAAGGAACATATTCCTATCAAAATCTCCTCCCAGGTGACATGTCCATCATACATTACACCTGTGCTCACTTTTATAAAGGAACATATTTCTATGAAAATCTCCTCCCAGGTGACATGTCCATCATACATTACACCTGTGCTCACCTTTATAAAGGAACATATTTCTATGAAAATCTCCTCCCAGGTGACAGGTCCATCACACATTACACCAGTGCTCATTTTTATAAAGGAACATATTTTTATGAAAATCTCCTCCCAGGTGACATGTCCATCATACATTACACCTGTGTTCACTTTTATAAAGGAACATATTTCTAGGAAAATCTCCTCCCAGGTGACATGTCCATTATACATTACACCTGTGCTCACTTTTATAAAGGAACATATTTCTATGAAAATCTCCTCCCAGGTGACATGTGCATCATACATTACACCTGTGCTCACTTTTATAAAGGAACATATTTCTATGAAAGTCTCCTCCCAGGTGACATGTCCATCATGCATTACACCTGTGCTCACTTTTATAAAGAAACATATTTCCTTGAAATCTCCTCCAGGTGACATGTCCATCATACATTACACCTGTGCTCACTTTTATAAAGGAACATATTTCTAGGAAAATCTCCTCGCAGGTGACATGTCCATCAAACATTACACCTGTGCTCGTTTTTATAAAGGAACATATTTCTATGAAAATCTCCTCCCAGGTGACATGTCTATCATACATTACAACTGTGCTCACTTTTATAAAGGAACATATTCCTATGAAAATCTCCTCCCAGGTGACATGTCCATCATACATTACAAATGTGCTCACTTTTATAAAGGAACATATTTCTCTGAAAATCTCCTCCCAGGTGACATGTCCATCATACATTACACCTGTGCTCACTTTTATAAAGGAACATATTTCTATGAAAATCTCCTCCCAGGTGACATGTCCATCATACATTACACCTGTGCTCACTTTTATAAAGGAACATATTTCTATGAAAATCTCCTCCCAGGTGACATGTCCATCATACATTACACCTGTGCTCATGTTATAAAGGAACATATTTCTATGAAAATCTCCTCCCAGGTGACATGTCCATCATACTGACTACTTACTCCTGTGTTCACTTTTATAAGGAACATATTCTATCAAAATCTCCTCCCAGGTGACATGTCCATCATACATTTGCCTCCTGTGTTCACTTTTATAAAGGAACATATTTCTATGAAACTCTCCTCCCAGGTGACATGTCCATCATACATTACACCTGTGCTCACTTTATAAAGGAACATATTTCTAATGAAAATCTCCTCCCAGGTGACATGTCCATCATACATTACACCTGTGCTCACTTTTATAAAGGAACATATTTCTATGAAAATCTCCTCCCAGGTGACAGGTCCATCATACATTACACCTGTGCTCACTTTTATAAAGGAACATATTTCTATGAAAATCTCCTCCCAGGTGACAGGTCCATCATACATTACACCTGTGCTCACTTTTATAAAGAGACATATTTCTATGAAAATCTCCTCCCAGGTGACAGGTCCATCATACATACACACTGGTCCACTTTTATAAAGGAACATATTCCTATGAAAATCTCCTCCCAGGTGACAGGTCCATCATACATTACACCTGTGCTCACGTTTATAAAATGACTCTCAGTGGGGACAATTCTCTGAACTGGCAGTTTTGCTGCATAATTCCCAGGCGCTTGTAGCCATCGGCTTTGCATCAGTTCTGAAAGGGAAAGTTCACCCAGGCCTTCCCTTTGAAAACTGCCGAGGGGAAAGGAGTTCATGGAGATGTAGACCTGCTTTTGCTGCTGATTCATTTTTCCCCTAAATAACCAAGCACCTAGTAATATTTAAATGCAAAACTTGGCTCATCGTTGTTTCATTTCCTTCACTAACTTTACCTCTGGGAACATTTCCATTCTTTACAGGTTAGATTTGCTTCTTTTATGCCCTGACATGCATTCTTCTACCTGCACGTTTATTTATTTCTAGCAGAGGAGCAGGCAATTTCCAAATGGATCTGTTACCCCCTTATAAGTAGCCATTTACATGGCTAAATTACTATGGACAAGTGACCTCAAAATGTGGTTATCTCAAGAGAAACACATGACTGTGCAAATACAAATTTTTATATTTTATTCTCAGAAAATACCTAATTCCAAATAAAGAAATCCTTTACCATTTTTCAGCTGTAAGCATCTACCCAAAGAACAATGTGTTTAGCTCTAGTGTCATAATTAGCAAAGCTTAGCAAGGAATATTATTAGTGAGTAACCCTGATCAGCTGCTATGCATGATTATATTATAATGTTGTTGTTGTTAGTCACATTGTATGTCCCTTGTTTTTAATTGTGTATGTTCCTTTTAGTATGTAAACCTTATATAGCAAACTATGAAGGGAGCAGTATCTAAAATCAAATCAATAAATATAAATGTATTTTATTTATTTACATATTAGAAGCTTTTATATACTGATGAACGTTGGGAGCATCTCATCGGTTCACAGTAAACAAAAATGCAGCTAACGAGCTTTACAGAGAACAATGAACAATCAAAAATAGGTAACTAGCTTAAAAGAACAAACAATAATATATAACTAGCTTTACAGGGAACAATAAAAATCAATTTAAGGGGGAACAAGATAGGAGAAGAAATGAGGCGGTGGTCAACTGGGGCAGATTGCAGAAATAAGACAAAGCAGGGTGGCGTAAGGGAGGGATCAAACAGTGACTAAAGACCAAGGGATTAAGTAATATAGGAAGTCAAGTGCATTAACATAAATTAGTATTCAAAATATAAGGCAGGAGAAACTAGAATTAAAAGGGATAAAGGCACTTATGAGTATGCTTGTGTGAAGAGGGCTTACTCATAAGTTTTCAGGTTCTGCTTACATTTCTTGTGGCAGGGTTCCTGATGCAGGAAAGCGGGAAGTTGGTTCCACAAGACGGGTCCTGCCACAGATAGTGCCCGGGCTCTGGTGGAGCAGAGTTTATACTGCCTAGGGGAAGGGATGGGAAGAGTTCTGTGTTGCAGCCCTAATGGGTCTGTTTGAGCTGTGAAAGGTAAGGTGCTCAGGGAACCAGTGCATGTTTTGGTTATGGAGAGCTTTGTTAATGAGAGTGAGGGTTTTGTGCGTTATTCTTTCTGCGACAGGTAGCCAGTGAAGGTGTTTTAACACTGGGGTGATGTGATTGTTTTTGTGTGTGTTGGTGAGGATGCGTGCAGCGGCAGTTTGGAGTAGTTGAAGTGGTTGGAGTGAGCTTTTGGGTAGACCTAGGAGCAGTGCATTGCAATAATCAATTTTGGAGAGAATGAATGCTTGTAGAATTGTGCGAAAATCGTTGAGATGTAGTAAGGGTTTGATTTTTTTGAGGGAGTGCAATTTGAAATAACCTGCTTTGATGGTGTTGTTAATGTATTTATTGAAGGCAAGATGGTTATCAATGATGATGCCAAGACTGCGTACCTGTTCGGTGTAAGTCAAGGGGGGGAGGGGGTTGTGGCCTGGGTGCAGGGGAGGGGCAATGCCAGGGGGAGTGATGTGTAGTATCTCTGTTTTGGCAGTGTTGAGTGCCAGGAAATTGTTTGTCAACAATGTGTTAATACGATAGTGTGGATTTCCAGGTCTCAGTGGCTTTTTGTAATGTGTCTTTTATAGGAATGAGAATTTGCACATCATCTGCGTAAATGAAATGCGGGAGGCCTAGATTGGTCAAAGATTGCAGAGCGGGAGGAGGTAAATGTTAAACAAAGTGGAGGACAGGGAGGAGCCTTGACGTACACCTTGTGGTAAGGGGAAAGTTTTGGATGTGTGGTTGCCTATTTGTACACTGTATTGCCTGTCTTGTAAGTAGGATTAGAACCATTGCAGGGCTGGACCTGAAATGCCAATATCTGTGAGGTGATGAGCAAGTATTTTATGATTGACAGTACCAAAAGCAGCGGATATATCCAGAAGGATCAAAATATGAGATATACCTTTCTCAAGGCCTTTGAGGATGTGATCGGATAGAGCAGTTAGTAGTGTCTCAGTGCTGTGGTGTCTCCGAAAGCCAAATTGCAATTGAGAAAGGATGTTGTGTTCGTCTAGGTAATCAGTTAGTTGCCGGTTAACTGCCTTTTCAAGGATTTTAGCGAGAAATGGTAAATTTGAAATGGGGCGGAAGTTGGTAAGGTCAGCAGGATCAAGGGTTGGTTTTTTTAAAATGGGTTTAACAATGGCATGTTTAAGATTGCCAGGAACAGTACCAAGAGTAATAGATCTATTAATGATGTTGGAGATGGGCTTGGCGATGATGCTTGGGATAGAAAGAAGGGTTTTAGTAGGAATGGTGTTGGAGGGGTGTGTGCAAGGTCTCATTTTTCTTACAATAGATTCAATTTCCACCTATGAAATGGTGTTAAGAGCAGGGAGCCTTGCAGCAGTGCTGTCAGAGAGGCAATTAGGTGGTGCTTGGTTGGAAGGGAAGCGCACTATAATGTTGTTAATTTTTGTGTTAAAGAATAAAGCTAGATCTTCACATAGATCTTCACATCTTCAAATTTCTCCATTTATTTAAAACTGAAAATAATATGGTCTGGCTTCTTAGCCACTCAATGCTTTAGTTTCTGCTCTGGATCATGTCCCATGAACTCAGGTGTGATATTTTATGAGTTTTGTAATCCTTGACTTCAAATACTGACCATGCGTTTCCAGTGACTGGACTAGCAAGATGAGTCAAACTATATTAAAAGCATTCTTAATAAAGAATAATATAATCTGGAATTGACTTACTTTACTTAGCAGTTGGTCAATGGGTTACTTCTTCCTTCTCAATCACAAAGTGTAGATTAGGCAGGAGAGAGAAGAAAAGGTGTGATGAAACAGGAGCCAGTCATTTACACTCACTTTGCTCTCTGAATATATCTCAGCATAAACCTAAACATTTTTCCCTCTGGAATTCAAGATTAGCTCAGCTCACATTCCTACATTAGCTCTGCTCACCACTCTGTATAATGGAGACATTATCTGGGCAGCATTGCTGTTAAGTTAGCAAATGTTAGATCTTCTTAAATCATGACAATAATATTCTGATTTCACCTTGATACATTTGCTAATCCAAGCCTGATTTAATCAGTTCATCAAGCCAGATTTTGCTTTAAGCAAATGTAAAAGAGATTTAGGTGAATAAACAAAAATCATGGGCAACTGGGACATTCTTAAGTGGAGATGAGCAGAGAGACAAACAAAGCAGAAAACTTGAACTAGCAGGAACATTTATTGTATTTTTTTTTTTACTTCGGGCACTATAAATACATCCTTCATTCCAACTTACATTTTTTTTAAGGAAAGAAAAATATCAAAATCTCCTTGCATAGGAAAGTGTTGCCTTCTCTTACAATGAAAAATGATTCTGAGTCATAGTCTGAGATTTGATTCCAGTAACTGTCAATATCTGGAATAAAATAAACCTTTACCATTAATGGTTTTTAATTCACTCTGCATTTCTAATCAGAGGTCAGCAAGCATACAAATGCATTCTCAGTATAGGTCCTGATTTATTATTTCCATTTTATGGGGTCTGCTAGTACTTATCCAATTTGTTTTAAATCTTCTGTTAATCCTTGGCATATTGCCTAGTTCTAGTGCTTTCTGAAATAATAAACATTCCTTAAAATGCATGTCCTATTCATTGTCAATGAGATGAAAGTGCACCATTCTAGCATTATTATTATTATTATTTTCCCAAAAATAAATTCTCTCTCCATGAACATTACAGCTTAATTAAATCCAATTACGCAGCTTCTTACAAAAATCTTGTAACAAGCAAATTTGAATTGACTTACGGTGAGCAGTTGTAGTGCAATTGTTTTTTCCTCAGAAGTGCAGCCTTTGTATCAGGCAGGTAATAAAGATTGTCAAAGCTTCTGGGACCTGATTGCTGGTGATGAGGGAAATCCCAGACACAGGAACTCAAGAATAACCAAGTAAACATCTGAGTTTTAGTTAACTTTGTCTTATTTTGACTAGAAGTTGTGTCACCCTTGGGTGTTTGAGACGGTAAATCTATAGCCATATAAATGTCCAGCTATGCACCTTTGCATTGCTAGGGTGGTGGAGTTGGAGGAAACTGCCGGCAGCAGTTGAATGCAATGCAGTTCCTCCATACTCCCAGCACCTCATGGAAGGGGGGGGGGGGCACATAGGAGGATTGGTGCACTTCTCATGGTGCCCTAGGTCACATGTCTGGCAGGCTTCACTTTGGGGTTCAGCAGGTGCATGGCTTAGTGTGCCCAGGTATTCTGTCCATTGTGCCCTGAGCTATGAGACTGTTGTGAATATTTCTGGGATCAAAGCTAAATCTCATATTGTTCCCATCATCCCCAGTCTCTCATTCCTTCTGAGGGGAGGGAAGGTTCAGGCATAAGAAATTGCCATACTGGGTCAGGCCAAGGGTCCATCAAGCCCAGCATCCTGTTTCCAACAGTGGCAAAGCCAGGATATAAGTACTTGGCAATTACCAAACCACTAAGTGGATCCCATGCTACTGATGCCAGTAATAGCTGTCCTTGTGGCCTAATTTGGCCATTCAAATGTAGCTGGAGCTAGAGATGGAAGAGGAGAGTGGTGTTTGGGCTAAAAGAGGCTGCCTGGCTGACTGTTAAAACATAAGAACTTGTGAGCAGTGAAAGATGAATCAGCCTAGTTATTCTTCTCATCCATACCAGCTGTTCAGCTTTACAATCCCTTTCAATCCCAAAGAGGTCCTGGAAGGTGAATTTCATCAAACATAGCACACATGCATGAAAATTTGCATATAATATAAATGATGATTTATAATCTTCAAAATACACATTAAAGTAAGGATTAGTAAATAAATCTGTGCATGTAAGAAAAAAATTGGCCAGGAGCATTCTGAGATGAGGCCAAAATTTACATGTGTAAGTGACTATTTAATAAAGAATTTATGAATGAAAATTTGGCAACTTACTCGTGTAGAAGAGGACCAGAAGGCTCATCTGCATACTGCTCCCAGCATCCCCCAGGAAAGGAGTCCAGAGGTCATCACAAGCAATCCAGGGATTGAATTCCACAGTCCCAGCTTCCAGAGGCCCTGCACCCTTTGCAGTAGAAGAGGACCGGAAGGCTTATCTGCATACTGCTCCTAGCAACTCTGGGAGAGGAGTCCAGAGGTCACCACGAGCAATCCAGGGATTGAATTCCATAGCCCCAGCTACTAGAGGCCCCACACCCTTTGCAGTAGAAGAGGACCAGAAGCACATGCCAAATGGCGCACAAATATCAGACCCATCAATAATTTGAGTGAAGATCAATTTATGGTGGTTAAAAGGATTGGTAAGTATAGCTTTTGGAAATCTTTGTAGTTATAAAAGTCTGGAGAAAAGTGATATAGTGAGATAGAGGGGTAGATTTTTAAAAACGGCGCGTTCGTGTACTTTTGTTCGCTCTCCAGGCGCAAACAAAAGTACGCTGGATTTTAGTAGATACGCGCATAGCCACGCGTATCTTCTAAAATCCAGGATCGGCGCGCACAAGGCTGCCGATTTTGGGCAGCCGGCGTGTGCCGAGCCGCGCAGCCTGCCTCCGTTCCCTCCGAGACCGCTCCAAAATCGGAACGGCCTCGGAGGGAACTTTCTTTTGCCCTCCTCTCACCTTCCCCTCCCTTCCTCTACCTAACCCACCTCCCCAGCCCTATCTAAACCCCCCCTACCTTTATCCGTGGATTTACGCCTCCCGGAGGGAGACGTAAATCTACGCGCGCCAGTGGGCTGCTGGTGCACCGAGACGCGATCCGGGGGCGGATCTGGAGGGCGCGGCCACGCCCCCAAACCGCTCCGGCCCGAAACCACGCTCCCGGGCCCGCCCCCGAAACGCCGCATCCCGCCCCCAAAACGCAGCGCCGATCAGCCCCGCCCCCGACATGCCCCCGACACACCCCCTACTGAAAACCCCGGGACTTATGCGAGTCCTGGGGATCTGCGCATGCCAGCGGCCTATTGAAAATAGGTGCGCCGGCGCGCAAGGCCCTGCTCGCATAAATCCGGGCGGATTTACGCGAGCAGGACTTTTAAAATCCGCCCCAGAGTCTTTAGAGTTTGTGTGTGTATCTGAGGCAATAAGCAAGCCAGTGATAGTTAATTCTACTGTCTGTCTTTCCCTTCCACTCAACCCTTGATTTTTAGGCAAGAGACACTTTCTCATTAAAAATCAATCAAGCTCATATCTAAATCATACTATTGTACCAGCCCTTATTGAAGGTTTAATCATCCCCTTGTAGGACACTAGCTGATTAATTGGTAAATTCACTTGTAAATATAAAGTACTCTAATTCCAACTCTCTTAGTATCCTAAACTTAACCAGTAACTCAATAAAATTAAGATGAAGGCAGCAGTCCAGCAGCAAGAGGGGAGCTTTACAGTCTTTTGCATTGAGTGTCACATTTATGATTTTTTACCCGCCAGTGAAAGATTGTATGTGTGCACTCAGTACAAAGAGCTCCTGGCTCTCAGGGAATGAGTTTGATCCCTGGAGGCTAGAGTAGCGGACTTGGAGGAGCTGAGTCAGAGAGGTACATCGATGAGACCTTCAGGGACATAGTAGCCAAGTCCCAAATCCAGTCTGGCAGCCCCAGTGCTGCCTTGGATCAGAAAGGTCTCCTAGTAGGAAAACATCACCCTGGTGTAGCAGGAAGTGATCCTGTAGCAAGGACCTCCTCTCCAGGTGATGTATTGTCATCTCACAATGAAGACAAGTCTCCCAGAGCTACTGCCCAGGAGGGAAGGGTTAGGCCAGCCATCATATTTAGTGATTCAGTTATTAGAAATGTAGATAGCAGGGTGGCTGGTGGACGTGAGGACCACCTGATAACTTGCCTGCCTGGTGCAAAGGTGGCAGGCCTCATGCATCACCTAGATAGGATTATAGGCAGTGCTGGGGAGGAACCAGCTGTCGTGTCACATGTGGGCATCAATGACATAGGAAAATGTGGGAGAGAGGTTCTGGAAGCCAAATTTAGGATTTTAGGTAGAAAGCTGAAATCCAGAACCTCCAGGGTGGCATTCTCTGAAATGCTTCCTGTTCCACGTACAGGTCCCCAGAGGCAGGCACAGCTCCAGAGATTCAATGCATGGATGAGACGATGGTGCAGGGAAGACAAATTCAGTTTTGTAAGGAACTAGGGAAACATTTAGGGAAGGGGGAAACTTTTCCATAAGGATGGGCTCCACCGTAACCAGAGTGGACGCAAGCTGCTGGCACTAACTTGTAAAAAGGAGATAGAACAGCTTTTAAACTAGAACAAGGGGGAAAGCTGACAGTCACTCAGCAGTGCATGGTTCAGAGAAATGTATCCTTGAAGGATACTAATGAAACAGGAGAGGAAGGACATTCCAACAGAGAGGTTTATTTATTTATTTATTATTTTTATATACCGACATTCATCTCAATTGAGATATCACACCGGTTTACATTCAGGTACTGTAGGTATTTCTCTATCCCCAGAGGGCTTACAATCTAGGGATGTGAATCGTTTTAGGACGATTAAAATTATCGTCCGATAATTTTAATATCGTCTTAAACCGTTATGGAACACAATACAATAGAGATTCTAACGATTTATCGTTATAAATCGTTAGAATCGTGAGCCGGCACACTAAAACCCCCTAAAACCCACCCCCGACCCTTTAAATTAAATCCCCCACCCTCCCGAACCCCCCCCCAAATGACTTAAATAACCTGCGGGTCCAGCGGCGGTCCGGAACGGCAGTGGTCCGGAACGGGCTCCTGCTACTGAATCTTGTTGTCTTCGGCCGGCGCCATTTTCCAAAATGGCGCCGAAAAATGGCGGCGGCCATAGACGAACACGATTGGACGGCAGGAGGTCCTTCCGGACCCCCGCTGGACTTTTGGCAAGTCTCGTGGGGGTCAGGAGGCCCCCCCCAAGCTGGCCAAAAGTTCCTCGAGGTCCAGCGGGGGTCAGGGAGCGATTTCCCGCCGCGAATCGTTTTCGTACGGAAAATGGCGCCGGCAGGAGATCGACTGCAGGAGGTCGTTCAGCGAGGGTTCCGGCGCCTCGCTGAACGACCTCCTGCAGTCGATCTCCTGCCGGTGCCATTTTCCGTACGGAAACGATTCGCGGCGGGAAATCGCTCCCTGACCCCCGCTGGACCTCCAGGAACTTTTGGCCAGCTTGGGGGGGGCCTCCTGACCCCCACGAGACTTGCCAAAAGTCCAGCGGGGGTCCGGAAGGACCTCCTGCCGTCCAATCGTGTTCGTCTATGGCCGCCGCCATTTTTCGGCGCCATTTTGGAAAATGGCGCCGGCCGAAGACAACAAGATTCAGTAGCAGGAGCCCATTCCGGACCACTGCCGTTCCGGACCGCCGCTGGACCCGCAGGTTATTTAAGTCATTTTGGGGGGGTTCGGGAGGGTGGGGGATTTAATTTAAAGGGTCGGGGGTGGGTTTTAGGGGGTTTTAGTGTGCCGGCTCACGATTCTAACGATTTATAACAATAAATCGTTAGAATCTCTATTGTATTGTGTTCCATAACGGTTTAAGACGATATTAAAATTATCGGACGATAATTTTAATCGTCCTAAAACGATTCACATCCCTAGTAGAAATCCCATGTGTGTTGGGTAAGAGTACAGTGACAGGAGTATACTACCGTCTACCTGGACAAAATGGTCACACAGATGATGAAATGCTAAGAGAAATCAGGGAAGCTAACCAGTTTGGCAGGGCAATAATAATGGGAGACTCGTATCCCTGTATCTGAAAGTTATAAAACAAGTACTCACACAGATGAGACTGGTTTTGAACATTGAGAAAACTGAAATTATACATCTTGAAAGGAAAATATCCCCAAGAAACATCAATCAGATCTTGTTAGAGGATAACACCATCCTAGAATTTGCAGATAATATTAGGGACCTGGGTGTCATTTTAAGCTCAGAATTTAGCTTTAAAAAACATGTCACCACAAAAGTAAAAGAAGGGTATGCAAAGCTTCTAATCTTATGATGAATGAACCCTTACTAGAGCAGAATGACTTTCGTACAGTCCTTCAATCATTATTTTTCAGTAGTTTAGATTACTGTAAATCACTATTATTAGGTCTACCTGCCTCCACTACCCGACCTTTACAAGTTCTTCAGAACGTAGCAGCACACATTTTGACTGGAAAAAAGAAAAGTGAACATATTACGTCAACTTTAATTTATTTACACTGGTTACCTATAGAATAGAGAGTCAAATTTAAATCACTTTGCATTTTACACAAGCTGATCTATGGAGACCAGGTGGACTGGCTAAATACAACTATTAAACTACACGTTCCACAGAGAAACCTGCATTCCACCAATAAAGGACTACTCACGATACCTTCAGTTCAATCAGCTCGGTGAAATCAGGTGAGAGATAGAGCTCTCGAACTGGCAGGTCTGAAATTATGGAATATGCTCCCAGCAGATATAAGAGTGGAGGTTAATTTTAAATAGTTTAAGAGAGAATTGAAAACATGCTTTTTAAGGAGGCTTATTCTAGCCAGTATTAAAGTTAGGGATGTGAATCGTTTTTCAACGATTAAAATTATCGTCCGATAATGTTTATATCGTCTTAAATCGTTATAGAACACGATACAATAGAAATTCTAACGATTTATCGTTAAAAATCGTTAAATCGTGTTAGTGCGCACTAACTCGAGTTAGTGCGCACTAACTCCCCGTTAGTGCGCACTAACTCGATTTAGTGCGCACTAACTGAAAATGATACAAATAAACACTTTCCAGGTCACTGAAGGTCAGTTAGGAATGAATATGTGTTCCTATTGGCTGGCTGCCCTCTTATCTATTGATATTACCAAGGTTACCACTGAGGTGATGGTTGGGGGGATGGGAAATGGAACTGGAAACTAACGAACACCAACAGAAAATGAAACAAAGTGTTCACACTTCCCAGGTCAGTAAAGGTCACTTAGGAATGAATATGTATGTATGTATTCCTATTGGCTGGCTGTGCTCTTATCTATTGATGTTACCAATATGGTTGGGGGGATGTGAAATGGAAACAGTTGGAAGCTTGACAAAAAAAGTAATGTAATGATCAGCACTCACGTGACTAGAACTTGTTTGTTTATTATTTTTGTTAGCAGGCACCTGAAATGCTAGTGCATGTTGAATTTGCCAATCACTGTGCATTTTAGAAAGGTGGTCCTGGCTGGAACTGTACACAGTTCAAATATATGTAATTGATTGTTGGTAAGTGTATTTTTTAAGTAGCCACACTGGCACCAGTATGTTTACTTTTCCTCCTACTTAACTCACTAGCTCAGCTTTGTAAGAAGGGCTTCTCTGCTTGTGTGTTGTTTTTGTTTGGTGTGAGGAGAGCAGAAACATCAGATCTTTATTCAATCTACTACAGTCATCTCTTACAGTGCCCTATCCCTATTAATACCAGGAGTGTTGTGATCTTCCTGCACACAGTGCCCTAACCCTGATACCAGTCTGAGACAGCTCCCTCCCTGCATTACTAGTGAGAGGCTGGCTTCACAGACAGGGGGGAGCTGCCTGACCCTCACTCCTGACTTCCCCCATGTCCCAGCTAGTGAATGGTGTGTGGGTGAGGGGGGGGGGAGGATGGTGAAGTCTGAGACAGCTCCCTCCCTGCATTACTAGTGAGAGGCTGGCTTCACAGACAGGGGGGAGCTGCCTGACCCTCACTCCTGACTTCCCCCATGTCCCAGCTAGTGAATGGTGTGTGGGTGAGGGGGGGGGGAGGATGGTGAAGTCTG
The DNA here is from genome assembly GCF_901001135.1 of Rhinatrema bivittatum. Classification (NCBI taxonomy): domain Eukaryota; kingdom Metazoa; phylum Chordata; class Amphibia; order Gymnophiona; family Rhinatrematidae; genus Rhinatrema; species Rhinatrema bivittatum. The sequence goes on along the minus strand of NC_042630.1, from coordinate 48,033,642 downwards.
AGACAGCTCCCTCCCTGCATTACTAGTGAGAGGCTGGCTTCACAGACAGGGGGGAGCTGCCTGTCCCTCACTCCTGACTTCCCCCATGTCCCAGCTAGTGAATGGTGTGTGGGTGAGGGGGGGGGGGGTGGATGGTGAAGTCTGAGACAGCTCCCTCCCTGCATTACTAGTGAGAGGCTGGCTTCACAGACAGGGGGGAGCTGCCTGACCCTCACTCCTCCGGGGTATTGTGATCTTCCTGCACACAGTGCCCTATCCCTGATACCAGGGGTGTTGTGATCTTCCTGCATGCAGTGCCCTATCCCTATTAATACCAGGAGTGTTGTGATCTTCCTGCATGCAGTGCCCTATCCCTATTAATACCAGGAGTGTTGTGATCTTCCTGCATGCAGTGCCCTATCCCTGATATCGGGATGTGTGCAAGAAGATCACAACACCCCCGGTATCAGGAATAGGGCACTGTGTGCAGGAAGATCACAACACCCCCAGTATCAGGAATAGGGCACTGTGTGCAGGAAGATCACAACACCCCTGGTATTAGGGATAGGGCACTGTGTGCAGGAAGATCACAACACTCCTGGTATTAATAGGGATAGGGCACTGTGTGCAGGAAGATCACAATACCCCTGGTATCAGGGTTAGGGCACAAGTTCTAGTCACATTGACTGATCACATTACTTGTTTTGTCAAGCTACCAACTGTTTCCATTTCCCATCCCCCATATACTGTCAGTAGGAAACTTGGTAACATGAATAAATAAGAGGGCAGCCAATAGGAATACATATTCATTCCTAAACTGACCTTAACTGACCTGAAAAGTGTCAAATTGTATCATTTTCAGTTAGTGCGCACTAACTCCCAGTTAGTGCGCACTAACTCCCAGTTAGTGCGCACTAACTCCCGTTAGTGCGCACTAACTCGAGTTAGTGCGCACTAATCGGAAAAAACGATTTTTAACGATTTTTTAACTAAAAAATCGTGCCTAAGACGATTTTCTTGCCCTGCCACACGATTTCTATCGTTAAGACGATATGGAAAACGAATCACATCCCTAATTAAAGTCTGTTTTTATGCTCTAATTTTACTGTTTTATGTATTTATGCTTTGATTTTACTGTTTTAGGTATTTTTAGAGTTTTAACATAGCAGTGCATTTTAGGAGACAGGAGGATGAGTGAGTAACATTTTGATTTGTATTATGACCATTTTATGAAATTAATTTGTTAGATTTGTAAATCTAGGTTTTTTTAGAACTGTTTTAGTTTTTATTAAGCTGTTTTTATTTTTGTTGATGTACATTATTTATTGTTGTAAACCATCACAATGGAATCCGAGTGACGGTATATAAAACTCAATAAATAAATAAATAAATACATACATACATACCCCAATATTGACTGGGTAAATGTAACATCAGGACTTGCTAGAGACATAAAGTTCCTGGATATAATAAATGACTGCTTCATGGAGCAATTGGTTCAGGAACCAACAAGAGAGGGAGCTATTTTAGATTTAATTCTTAATGGTGGTGGAGCCACTTGGCAAAAGTGATCATAACATGATCAAATGTAAACTAATAACCGGATGGGGGACAATAAGTAAATCTGCAGCTCTAACACTAAACTATCAAAAGGGAAACTTTGATAAAATGAGGAAAATATTTAGAAAAAAACTGAAAGGTGCAACTGCAAAGGTTAAAAGTGTTGAATAGGCATGGACATTGTTTAAAAATACAATCCTAGATGAGCAGTCCAGGTGTATTCCACGCATTAAGACAGGTGGAATGAAGGCAAAACGGTTACTGGCATGGTTAAAAGGCGACGTGAAAGAAGCTATCGTACAATATTTTCTCATCCATAAGATATCGGGGTGGGGGAGGGGGGGGTCCCCCGAAAGTGATAGGAAAACCCCACAACATTTTTTGTGTGCTTTTCTATTTGTTTTGGGGGAGGGGGAAGAAAGGGCACACAAACCCCCCCAAACCCACCCTGACCCTTTAATTAGTTAGAATGGCGCCGGACATCCATTGCTCCTACCATGTGACAGGGGCCGGCCAATGGCACCGCTAGCCCCTGTCACATGGTAAGGGCAAAGGGCCATCAGCACCATTTTGTTTACTGGCAGCCGACAGCCTGAGAGCGGGAGATCACTCCCTGGACCCCCGCTGGACCACCATGTACTTTAAGAAATTTTTTGGGGGGTCTGGAGGGTTGGAGATTCTAACTAATTAAATTTAAAGGGTCGGGGTGGGTTTTTTGTTTTTTGGCTTGGACGCAGCTGATAAAAAAAAAACATTAGGACCGCAATAAATTGAATTTCCCGTGGGTACACAATACCGATACTGGCACCGATTCCGGTACCGATTCACATCTCTAATTTTAGCCAAAAAAACATCCTTCAGTCATTATGATGTTTCAATGTTATATTTTGTTTATTGTAATGAAATGAAAAGCAATAAATAAAGAATTTAAAAAAATTGGAAAAAGGATCCATATGAAGAAAAATAGGATAAAGCATAAGCATTGTCAAGTTAAGTGTAAAACATTGATAAGACAGGCAAAGAGAGAATTTGAACTGAAATGGACCAATGATTAATAATGATCCACATAGGTGCAAAAAACAAGTATTAACTTGCAGCACCATGGATGTTATGAAGGACCCTAACTTATAAATATGATATATATGCTTAAATATTGATACCAATTTGTGTTTAAATTGTGTGATACAATGTTTTTGTTGAGGTTACCTTATTCGTTGTACTGTGGCTATAAGAGTTTGTTCATATTGACTTAGACTTCAATTACCCCAATATTGACTGGGTAAATGTATCATCGGGACACGCTAGAGAGATAAAGTTCCTGGATGGAATAAATGACATTTTTATGGAACAATTGGTTCAGGAACCGACAAGAGAGGGAGCAATTTTAGATCTAATTCTCAGTGGAGCACAGGATTTGGTGAGAGAGGTAATGGTGGTGGAGCTGCTTGGCACTAGTGATCATAATGTGATCAAATTTGAATTAATGACTGGAAGGGGGACAGTAAGCAAATCCACGGCTCTCGTGCTAAACTTTCAAAAGGGAAACTTTATAAAATGAGAAAAATAGTTAGAAAAAAACTGAAAGGATCAGCTACAAAGGTAAAAATTGTGCAAGAGGTGTGGTCATTGTTAAAAAATACCATCCTAGAAGCACAGTCCAGATGTATTCCACACATTAAGAATGGTGGAAGTAAGGCAAAATGATTACCGACATGGTTGAAAGGGGAGGTGAAAGAATCTATTTTAGCCAAAATATCTTCATTCAAAAATTGGAAGAAGAATCCAACAGAAGAAAATAGGATAATGCATAAACATTGGCAAGTTAAATGTAAGACATTGATAAGACAGGCTAAGAGAGAATTTGAAAAGAATTTGGCTGTAGAGGCAAAAACTCATAGTAAAAACTTTTAAAAATATATCTGAAGCAGAAAGCCTGTGAGGGAGTCAGTTGGACCGTTAGATGATCGAGGGGTTAAAGGGGCACTTAGAAAAGATAAGGGCATCGCAGAAAGATTAATTGATTTCTTTGCTTCAGTGTTTACTGAACAGGATGTTGGGGAGGTACCCGTACTGGAGAAAGTTTTCATGGGTAATGATTCAGATGGACTGAACCAAATCATGGAGAACCTAGAAGATGTGGTAGACCTGATTGACAAATGGAAGAGTAGTAAATCACCTGGACCAGATGGTACACACCCCAGAGTTCTGAAGAATTAAAAAATGAAATTTCAGACCTATTAGTAAAAATTTGTAACCTATTATTAAAATTGTCCATTGTACCTGAAGACTGGAGGATAGCTAATGTAACCCCAATATTTGAAAAGGGCTCCAGGGGCGATCCGGGAAACTACAGACTGGTTAGCCTGACTACAGTGCCAGGAAAACTAGTGGAAAGTGTTCTAAACATCAAAATCACAGAACACATAGAAAGACATGGTTTAATGGAACAAAGTCAGCATGGCTTTACCCAATGCAAGTCTTGCCTCACAAATCTGCTTCACATTTTTGAAGGAATTAATAAACATGTGGATAAAGGTGAACCTGTAGATGTACTTGGATTTTCAGAAGGCATTTGACAAAGTTCATCATGAGAGGTTTCTAGGAAAAGTAAAAAGTTATGGGATAGGTGGCGATGTCCTTTCGTGGATTACAAACTGGCTAAAAGACAGGAAACAGAGAGTAGGATTAAATGGACAATTTTCTCAGTGGAAAGGAGTGGGCAGTGGAGTGCCTCAGGGATCTGTATTGGGACCCTTACTTTTCAATATATTTATAAATGATCTTACAGTTGTTATTCTATTCTATGGGACTCTTATCTCTACGTACATGAGGCCAAACTCAATGTATGTAGACAAATTATTTTCCTTATTGTTCACTGCTTTAATTCTAATGCTGAACCCTATTATTTATAGCCTTAGAAATAAAGAAGTCAGAAATGCCCCTGTCACATGGTAGGAACACAAGATGGCGCTGATGGCCATGTATTCTTCTCCGCTTAGGATGAGAATTATAAATATATCTCAAAACAATCGTACTCTCTCCTACAAATAAAGTTCTTATGAACTAACTACTTGTTTCAAACATGGCTGATGGCCATGTGACAGGGCCTGACCAATGGCGCCGGTAGCCCCTGTGACATAGTAGTTCAGAGGCTATCGGCACCATTTTGAGCGAGGCTGGCACGCCGGGCACGGAGGGACAAATGGCTTGCGGGACCCTGCTGGACCACCAGGGATGTTGGTAAGTCTTGGGGAGGGATCAGGATGGTGGGGGAGTGGGGTTTGTATGTAATGTATTAAAATGAATTTAAATGCTTGGGGTGTGTTTTTTTTAGCTTCGTTTTCCCGCATCATTTTTTGGGCCGGTTTCAGTTTTCCCTGTTTAGGTTTTTTTTGGTTTTCAAAAAAAACTAAACAAGAAAAACCGAACATTACCACGAAGTATCCGAGTCAAAAAATGACCCGGTAGAAAAAAACGAAGCACATCGCTACAGCTAAACAATATTGCTTAATTTCATTAGACAGTAATGTTGATGGCTCAGGAATAGGAATTCCAGAAGGTGTAAATGTGTCTCCTGTGTAAAATATGAAATATATATAATGTGAATATATGGCAATCCAGTTTTTGGATGATGCTTGCTTTATAGGATGGAACAATCACTCTTCCTTGCCACTGCTCCTTCTAGATTTGGGACCCCCTTGAATCTGCAGTAATTTGGTGCCCCGTGCTAAAATCTGATATGCTTGCAGGATCAGGGGCATCCTCTATAATAGGGGTGGGCTTGGCCAGAGATTTCAAAAAAGGTGCCAGTCACAAAGCCATTTTGCTCTGCCAGCATGAGAATGAGTCAATCACCCTCTTGGATTTTCTAGTGGGCACAACAGGGAATTTATTGCTCTTGTTAGCAGAGCCCGGGGACTATGCCTCAGGTCCACCGCATGTTGGTACCTAGGGGTAACCTGCATAGAGCGGCATTTACCACCCTTAAGAGAAGGCATGGGGATTACTACCATTAATTGATTAGCCTTGATGCTTTTGGTGCAATTTCAATATCACTCTCTGCTTTGACGGCAGGGGGTATAAAGGGGAGATTCATATGACATTTGACACTGGGACCCGACCTATACGGTCTGGGTTACCAATACGCAGACATCAGGGAAAAAGCACTGGTCAGCTTCTATGGCCAAGACAGAAAGCCAAGGATGTTCAAGCAGCATTGTCTGATTGTAAATATTACTTCCTTTACATAGGGCTTGGGGGTGACCAGCACAGAGCAGTAATTTATGTATGTATTTATTTTATTTTGAATTTTTCTATACCAGCATTCGCGATGGGAATCGCATCATGCCGGGTTACAATTAACAAGGCGTGACAAACTAATATAATAAAAACATTAACAGGTGCTAAAAGAGAAAGTAGCAGTTACAATAAAACAGGGACATAATACAACTTGGAAAGGTGAAGAGGCGATAGTAATTTAACAGAGGAAAAAAACAGCCTATTTAAGGAGATCGTAAAGTTAAAGGCATTGGCAAAGTTGTTGTTTACCCTGATGGGTGATCAGAGTTGATTAAAGGTGAAATAAGGTTCAGTTGGTGTCTGGAAAGGCTTTCATAAATAACCAGGTTTTAAGTCTTTTCCTAAATGTTGGAAGACAGGGTTCCTGTCTCAGTTCTGGTGGGATGGAGTTCCATAGAGTAGGTCCTGCCGTGGAGAATGCCCTGTCTCTGAGAGTTATATGCTGATAGGTTTTGGAAGGAGGAACCTGTAGTGAATCTCTATAGGACTCTCTGATCGGTCTGGCTGAGGTATGTTTTTGAAATGGAATTTGAAGGTTAAGCGGAGAGAGTTGATGGATAGCTTTGTAGATGGTGGTAATGGACTTATATAAGATTCTAAAGTGAACTGGCAGCCAGTGCAAGTCTTTGAGAATAGGAGAGATGTGGTCTCTTCTTCTTGTGTTTGTCAATATTCTGGCCACCGTGTTCTGAACCATCTGGAGGGGTTTAGTGTGAGAAGATGGGAGACCTAAAAGAATGGAGTTGCAATAATCTAACTTAGAGAAGATTATTGATTGCAAGACTGTTCTGTAGTCTTGGAGTGGAAAAGTGGTTTAATTCTTTTTAAGATGTGGTTTATGAAAGCAGTCCTTGGTAGTTTGATTAATGAATGCTTTTAGGTTTAGCCTATTATCAATGATGACTCCTAGGTCTCTTACTTGTAGGGATGTGAATCGTGTCCTCGATCGTCTTAACGATCGATTTCGGCTGGGAGGGGGAGGGAATCGTATTGTTGCCGTTTGGGGGGGTAAAATATCGTGAAAAATCATGAAAAATCTAAAAATCTAAAAATCGCAAAACCGGCACATTAAAACCCCCTAAAACCCACCCCCGACCCTTTAAATTAAATCCCCCACCCTCCCGAACCCCCCCAAATGAGTTAAATAACCTGCGGGTCCAGCGGCGGTCCGGAACGGCAGCGGTCCGGAACGGGCTCCTGCTCCTGAATCTTGTTGTCTTCAGCCGGCGCCATTTTCCAAAATGGCGCCGAAAAATGGCGGCGGCCATAGACGAACACGATTGGACGGCAGGAGGTCCTTCCGGACCCCCGCTGGACTTTTGGCAAGTCTCGTGGGGGTCAGGAGGCCCCCCACAAGCTGGCCAAAAGTTCCTGGAGGTCCAGCGGGGGTCAGGGAGCGATTTCCCGCCGCGAATCGTTTTCGTACGGAAAATGGCGCCGGCAGGAGATCGACTGCAGGAGGTCGTTCAGCGAGGGTTCCGGCGCCTCGCTGAACAACCTCCGAGCTGAAGAAAAGGTGCAGGGACGGGCAGGACTTGAGGCACCGGTACAGCGGCCATTTGCCACTGTGCTAGGGAAGCGCGCGCCAGTAGGGTGCCTGTGTGTGCAACATGACACTGCTCCTTTGGAGGAGCAACATGTAAGATAAAAAAAACCCAAGGTTGATAGGATAGGGATAAGGGGAGAGGAGGAGAGGGGAAGGGAGGTTAGGAGGGTAGGGGGTAAGGAAGTTCCCTCTCTGTCTACTCCTTAATTGGAGCGGACTGGGAGGGAACTGAGGAAGGCCGCAATGCATTGCCGCGAGAAACTTGCAAAATTCTACCACCCTTGCATGGACCACCCCAGATTTTATAACATGCACATGCCAGTGCCTGCATGTTATAAAATTGTGCATCCATGTGTGCATGCCGGGTAGTACACGCACAGAGACGCAAGTGCGTATGTTTTTAAAATCTACCCCTTTATGCGAATTAATAGCTTTTGAAAATTGCTATGCTGTATGTTAAATTTACTGACATAATTACCTCCTTAAAAAGGTAATTTTCAAAGGAGTTATATGTGAAAATATAACAGAGTATCATAGCAATTTTCAAAAGCCATTTACACATGTAAAGTGTGCTTAATAATTCAATGGAATTTACTATAGCAATTTTCAAAAGCTCACTGTTACGATCCTGCCCACGAGGAGCACGGGCAGACCCTCACCTTCATGCGGCTAGCCAAGCCGCCGACGCTGCTGCCACTGCTGCGGTCCCTCCGCGGTGTCTGGGCTCTTCCCCGGCTGCCTTCTCCGCCGTGCAGCGGGGCCGACCCACCGCGAGCTCTCCCTCGCAGCCGGGAACCCCGCTGTCCTTCCGGGCTTCCCCGACGTGCCTCTGCCGGTGCCCGTGCTGCAGTCCAGGTCCTCGCCCGGCAGGGAGGCCGCCCCTGCCGGTGCCTGCAGCCTACTCAGTCTCTACAGCCCTGCAGCCAGGCTTACCTTCTCTCCTGCTTCTGACTTCCCGGCTGGAAGCCGCTCCAGCAGCCTGCCACTTCTCCAGCTTCAGGGCAGGGCTGCTCCCATGCTTGCTTGGCTTCCATGAGTCCTCCAGGTGGCTGAGGACGCCACCAGCTTCCAGCACTCATATCTCCAGTTTCTTAGGGTGCGAGCGTGCGCCTCTCGTCTGTTCTTCAAGGGCCAGCCAGGTGTGGCCCCTGCTGGCTCCTCCCTGGGCGTTGTCCACCTCAGCTCTACAAAGGGATTCAACGTTCAGTCTGTCTTTGCCTTCGCAAGGAGTTGGTCACTCCTGAGATCCTCGTTCCAGGAGCTGCCTTGTGTTCCAGCCTTCTTCAAGGTCTAAGTGTTCTATGTTTTCCGTTGGAGCTTCTTGTCCAGTTGTTCCAGTCCTGATGTCTTCAGTTGTTCCAGTCCTGATGTTCACTTGTTCCTGTTCCTGCCTTGAGGTCTGATTCCTAATCCGGTATCCATGATCCAGTCCAGATATTACAAGCCTTGTTCCTGAAACTCGCCTGAAAGCTAAGTACCTTGTCCTTGAACCTCTTGAAAGCTAGCACCTTGATCCTGTGTCCTCCAATGTCCTGGTACCTCGCGGCAAGCCACACCGTGGTCCATGAGCAGCCCTCGGGGCGGGCTGATTAGGGCCATCTGTGACGCAAGCCATGTACCTCATTTCTAAGTCTCTGAGAAGTCCTTGAGGTCGGTGCCAGATCCAGTTCCTGATCCAGTCCCATATGTTCTGCCCTTCATCTTGTCTGGCTCCTGAGCCTTCTGGCCTGTTGGGCCTTGGAGTGGCCAACAGGTGGGATTCGTCCCTGCGCTTTGGAGCTTCCCTTCCTGCCAGCCGACGGGACTTCGGATGTCAGTATCCCAGCATCAGCGTTCGCTTCGCCTGGATCTCTCCTGCATTCTCCCGTTCTCAGCGTGGTCCGTGACCTGCCCTCCAAGGCAGTGTTGGGGACGCTTGGGACAGGGTGGCCCTTGACTCAGTCCCAGGAGTGGTCTGAGCCGGGTGCCCTGAGGGACTGTGCTTTTGTCTTCCTTCAGTCCTTGTTCCTGAGTCTACATCTGCACCTTCAGTACCTCACTTCTGAATCTACCTCAGCACCTTCAGTACCTTGCTTCTGAGTCTACGTCAGCACGCCCAGTATCTTGTCTCTGAGTCTTCGTCTGCACTTCCAGTACCCTGCTTCTGAGTCTACGTCTGCACGTCCAGTACCTTGCTTCTGAATCTACGTCTGCACTCCCAGTACCTTGCTTCTGAGTCTACGTCTGCACTCCCAGTACACTGCTTCTGAGTCTACGTCTGCACTTCCAGTACCCTGCTTCTGAGTCTCGTCTGAATCTATGTTCCAGTCTTCACTGTCCTGGCCTCTGTCCGGCCTGCCGCTTCGTGCCGTACCCTGCGGCAGGTCCGAAAGGGCTGGGAACGGTCGGAGGACTGTTCACAAGACCAACATTGCGTTGTTGGGTCTTCCGAAGCATGCAGGTCCGGAGGAGGGCCTGTCGCCTGGTCATCACTCCAGTCTTGCTTCCGTTCTACCCATGCTCGGGCATACCACGCCTCCCGCGGCCCTCTTCGGAATCCTCTGGGGCGAGCCGTGGCCCAAGGACACACCTTTCTCAGGAAGTGGGATCGCTCTCCGAGCGCTCCGCAACACTCACTTACAATAGTAAAGTGTGTTTACTTGTGCTAAATCCAATTTTACATGTGTAAATTATTTTGAAAATTATTCCCATAAAAGTGAATTTTAAAATCCCTACACATGCCAAAGCCAGGAGATATGTGCAAGTCTTGTGCTGGCATATACCGCAAGGATTTTAAGAAGCACCTGAGTATGCATGTATTTCCCAGTATGAGCACAAATAAAAAAGTTAAAAAAGGGGCATGGTGTTGGCATGGTCTGGGCAGAGCATGGGCGGGGCATGGGCATTCCAGGAAGCTGACTTGAAATGTGCACGTATTTCATGCAGAAATGTGCACTGGAGCTCTCTACTGTGTAACTCTACTTCTGCTATGGATGGCTTGTAAGTCATAAAATAAAAAAAATAGAGCTATTTAGTTGGGTTTGAAGGGTCAGGGATAACTTCCCTTCAATTTCTCACGTAAAGATTGTCCTTTTTTTAATAGCAAAAATTGGTTTTTGGTCAAAAGCACTAGAAGATGACAATATATGCCAATGTTTATTTATTATTTATTTATTTACTTATTTATTTATTTAACAGCTTTTCTATACCGACATTAAAGTACACATCATATCGGTTTACAAAAAACAAAAGGTGGAATTCTTAATTTCAATTTCAAATTTCTTAATTTCTTAATTTCAAATGTTTTCGTAGAATGGGGCACCATACAAATAATCCTAGAAGGTACATCCTTTTCATTGGAAAGAAGAAGATTATCTCTAGTAGCATATAGAGCCCTTTTATACCTTTTTTTACACCCAATCTAGAGTATCCTCGAGCCAAAAATCTACTACTCAATTCCTCTGCCTGTATCTTAAAGTCCAAAGTAGAACTACATAGACGTCTATAACGGAGAAATTGTCCTATGGGAATGTTATCTTTTAATCTCTTAGGATGAAAACTTCTATAATGGAGTAATGTATTTTTATCCATCTTTTTTCCATGATGAGGTTGATAGTGATCAATCTGTACATTTGTTACCACAACAAGACTTTTTTAGAGCAGCACCCGAGAGGGGGCAGGTCCAGTCGGACACCCAAGTTTCAGAAAGGCAGAAATATGCCCATGAATTACAACCTACGCCGGTAGGATCTACTTTTGAAGATGGAAATATACAAATTGGATTCTCAGTCAGCACTATTTCATTTATCCTCTAAGAATTTGAGTCAAATAATGTTATCTTTATTGAATAAAGGTTTTTCTTATGTACCCACCTACAAGTATGATTACTTGTCCACTCAAGTTGAACTTCATACATTTTTTAGGTGTTTACATTTGAGGGAGTTTTTTTTCTGAAAATTCTGTACAAATGCAGCCATCTAAATTGTATGAACCCTCAAAGTGGCTTCCCCCTAGTCCACCTAGTCTGCTATTACATGTGTTTCAAACTTTGGTTTTGTTGGATTTGAAAGAGATTGAATGTCAGAAAAAAATCCTATCGTACATTCTAACAAAAGAGGAATGGTTGGAGGGGGGTGCTCTTGCACGGAGATCAAGATGGCAGCTTGATTGCTCAGCTCTTGGGGCTTTCGCTAGATTTTTTCACCGGGACCTCTGAAATTGCCAGCATTTTTCCCCGGATTTGGTGTCTTAGGATCGCATACATGTCCGCTTCCAAGCCTGGTAAAATTGAAGCTGCCTTTGCGGCGGCATCCGGGACAAAACGATCGAAACGAGATCCTCTCACCCCGGACAAGACTACGCCACAAAAAAACATGGCGTCCGCAGAGCTTGTACTAGCCGAACATAAGCAATTAAAAGAAATGTTACAGACAAATATGGAGACAACATCGGCGATCAGGTCAGACTTACTTACTCTATCTAATAGATATGATCAGCTTACCCACCGGCTCGATGATACGGAGACCCAGGTCTCCTCTCTACTACTAACTAAAGCGTCACTCCCTAATGTGGACAAAGAGCTAGTAGCGCTTCACAGGGACGTGGAGGATTTATCAAACAGGAATAGGAGGAATAATATTAGACTTTTGGGGATTCCCGAAGGTGCTGAGGGCTCGGATATGATTTCCTTCTTAACCAACCTAATCCCGGCAAACCTCCACATCACATTCTCTTTGCCGTTCGAAATCGAGAGAGCGCACCGCATTCCATCGAGGCCGCTCCGAACCTCTACATACCCTCAGCCGATCATATTTAAGGTGTTACGATATCCACAAGTTCTACAAATCTTTGAGGCTGCAAAAGCCCGGTCTCCTGTACAATTTCAAGGTGCTTCGCTCATGTATGTTCCAGACTTGGCGAAAACGATGGCTAGTAAAAGGAAGGCCTTCCTGGCTTTTCGCCCTCGATTACACGCTATGGGGGCGAAATTTGGCCTTCTTTACCCAGCAATGATGAAGGTCACCTTTCAAAATCAAACACGGATGTATCATGAACCGAAGGATTTGGAAGATTTTTTTACAATCATCGGGGACAGTGCAGGAAATGGTAACCTGAACTATTTTTTTTTGTTGCGCTTCTGATCACGTTCTTAGATATGAGTTAACCTCAGTGGTCCCTATCATGGACTTCCATTTCAAGCCCCACAAGTTTTCGAGCGGTCTTTGGTCCCCCTAGAGACCCTTTACTTCACCTAGACGGTAGGTGCACCTACCAGTCGTTCTCTTCCAACTGCATTTAAGACATCTCTGGACTCTCACCTTTTGGCTTTTTACTTTGTACTACTTTTCTTTTTCATGGATCCCTGGCTCACTTGGACACTTTCTCAAGAGCTCACTCTTAATGGTGGTTCTATTCTACAACATGGTAAACTCCAACTTCTCATTATATTTCTATGAACATGGCATCCTCCATAGATGATATAGTGATGATATCACTTAATGTTAGCGGGTTTTCACATCCTATCAAATGTAAGAAGATTCTTACTTATCTGTAATCTCTTCATGTGGACATAGCTCTCCTTCAGGAGACCCACCTTACTACAGCTGAATCCCTCAAACTTAAGCAACAGTGGGTTGGTCAGGTATATGCCAGCGCTGCATGTAAGAAAAAAGGTGGCACGGCAATCCTGATCAACAAACGTCTGGACATTGAGGTTTTACATCACTTAGCGGATACAGAAGGGAAATGGAACATAGTAGGGATGTGAATCGTTTTTTGACGATTTAAAATATCGTCCGATATATTTTAAATCGTCAAAAATCGTTAGGGCCACGATACAATACCAATTCCCCCGATTTATCGTTAAAAAAATCATAAATCGGGGGAAGGGGGAGGGCAGGAAAACCGGCACACTAAAACCCCCTAAAACCCACGCCGACCCTTTAAATTAAATCCCCCACTCTCCCGAACCCCCCCCCCCCAAATGCTTTAAATTACCTGGGGATCCAGCGGTGGTCCAGAACGGTGACGGTCCGGAACGGCCCCCTCAATTGAATCCTGTTGTCTTCAGCCGGCGCCATTTTGCAAAATGGCCGCCGCAAAATGGCGGCGGCCATAGACCAAAACGATTCGACGCAGGAGGTCGTTCCGGACCCCCGCTGGACTTTTGGCAAGTCTTGTGGGGGTCAGGAGGCCCCCCAAGACTTGCCAAAAGTTCCTGGGAGTCCAGCGGGGTTCCGGGAGCGATTTCTTGCCGCAAATCGTTTTCCGTACGGAAAATGGCGCCGGCAGGAGATCGACTGCAGGAGGTCGTTCAGCGGGGGTTCCGGACCGCCGCTGAACGACCTCCTGCAGTCGATCTCCTGCCGGCGCCATTTTCCATACGGAAAACGATTCGCGGCAAGAAATCGCTCCCGGAACCCCGCTGGACTCCCAGGAACTTTTGGCAAGTCTTGGGGGGGCCTCCTGACCCCCACAAGACTTGCCAAAAGTCCAGTGGGGGTCCGGAACGACCTCCTGCGTCGAATCGTTTTGGTCTATGGCCGCCGCCATTTTGCGGCAGCCATTTTGCAAAATGGCGCCAGCTGAAGACAACAGGATTCAATTGAGGGGGCCGTTCCGGACCACCGCCGTTCTGGACCACCACTGGATCCCCAGGTAATTTAAAGCATTTGGGGGGGTGGTTCGGGAGGGTGGGGGATTTAATTTAAAGGGTCGGGGGTGGGTTTTAGGGGGTTTATTGTGCCGGCTCACGATTTTAACGATTTTCACGATAGTTTACACACCCAAACGGCAACAATACTATTCCCTCCCCCTCCCAGCCAAAATCGATCGTTAAGATGATCGAGGACACGATTCACATCTCTAGAACATAGTCTGCCTTAAAATAAAAGATCATCGATATAACATCCTCAACTTATATGCTCCTAACGCTGATGTCCCCTCCTTTTTCCAAGACGTTTTCTCTACCTTGCTATCTTTGGATAATTCATCCCTTATAATTGCTGGTGTCTTTAACCAACCTTTGGACCCTGTTCTGTATAAATGGACAACTGCTCGGTACTCTATATCTAAGTCAACGTTGACTCTACAGCATCTAATGACACAACTTGGACTGGATGACCCCTGGCGACTCTATCACCCCACGGAAAAAGACTTCACGTACTACTCTGCCCCGCATGCATCTTATTCAAGGATAGACTTCTTTTTGACCTCTCGTTCATTGCTGTCGGATATTTTTCAGTCTCAAATTCACCCGATCCTTATTTCAGAACCCGCTGCAGTTAGTATCCGCATTAAGCTTCACACACCCATCCAGATGGATCGACAATGGAGATTCAACTCTTCCCTTCTTTCTGACTCGGAATTTCACACGTTCCTCACGGAGAAAACTAGAGACTACTTTTCTAACAACTCCACTCCTGATATTTCTCCGAAGACTTTGTGGGAAGCCTATAAGGCGACAATTCGTGGAGATATCATCAGTTATTCTGCCCATAAACGTCGCACTCAAACACAACATCTTAAAGACTTATATGAATTGGTACAACGATTGGAACGACTCCATATTACATCCCCGACCTCGCTCTCTCTTCATAACCTTCAAAAGGCTAAATTTGAATATAATAAAGGGCTGAGCGCACAAGTTAATCTCCATCTATTTCACTCAAAAACTCACTACTACGCCAAAAATAATAAATGTGGCAGGAGACTAGCGACATACTTAAAGAAAAAAGCTGATAAAACCCGAGTATCTAAATTAACCACATCAACTGGAAAGGAGGTTACTTCAGATCAGGACATTCTTCACTCATTTTGTGACTTTTATGCCTCCTTATACAGCTCGGAAGTGTCTCCCACCTCAGAAGATATCTCGGCATTCTTCTCAAGAATCAATCATCCAAGTCTTACGCATGAACAAACTCAAGCATTGGAAGCTCCCATCACCGTTTCAGAACTCTCTACGGCTGCTCTATCTCTCTCTCCTGGGAAGTCGCCTGGCCCCGATGGCTTCAACACAGACTTTTACCATGCCTTTCATACGCTGTTATCACCACATTTGTTGACGTATCTTTCCTCTCTGTCTTCCTTGAATTTTGATGTCTCTGGGTTTACTGATGCTAAGATAGTAGTGATTCCAAAGCCTGGCCGAGACCCAGCAAACCCTGCTAATTATCGGCCAATTTCCCTTTTGAACGTCGATTACAAAATTTTTACAAAACTTATTGCTATGAGACTATCCAAGGTACTGGGTACTCTCATTCATTCCGATCAATCTGGCTTTATTGTCAAACGTTTAATCGCCAATAATACTAGATTGTTTCTCCATATTCAAGAGGCTTTGTTTGAGACCCTGGAACCGGCGATCGCTGTGTCCCTCGACGCAGAAAAAGCTTTTGATTGCATTGAGTGGTTCTTTCTATATAATACCTTGCAACAATTTGGTTTCGGTCCTCTTTTTCTCAACTGGATCCGCGCCATATATAGCTCTCCAAAGGCCTCTCTTTATGTTAACAATCAGAATTCCCCTCATTTTCTTCTTTTTCGAGGTACTCGTCAAGGTTGCCCACTTTCTCCCCTATTATTTAATCTGGCTTTGGAACCACTGCTTTTGGCTATTCGCCAATCCCCTGACATCTCTGGCGTTCAGATCAGATCAGAAATCCATAAACCTTCTGCATATGCAGATGATGTTCTATTGTTTCTTACTAATCCACATAGCTCTCTCACGGATCTGTTTCATCTTATCGATTCCTACTCTCTGTTGTCAGGCTATAAAGTGAATTGGTCTAAAACGGAATTTCTCCCATTGAACCCCATCTCAGATACCATAGATTTTTCACATCATCCCATCTTGAAAGCCGGGAGTGGTCTAAAATATTTAGGCATCAAATTTTTCTCGGATCCTCTCCATACTCTTCAAGTGTGTGAACAGAACTTGTTAAAACAAATTCATGATGTCACATTACGATGGTCTCCTCTACATCTCTCTTGGTGGGGCCGTCTAGACACGATTAAAATGGTTTTAGCCCCTAAAATCACCTTTGTTTTATCCATGATTCCGATCTTTTTTTCTACAGTCTTCTATAAGGAGATTGATCGGATGCTAGTCAAATTCCTTTGGAGCAATAAACAACCTCGAATAGCATTGGCAAAATTAAAACGCACCAAGCAACATAGGGGAGTTAACTTCCCAGACTTTTACGCATATCACTTGTCCTTCATCCTCCAACAAAGTTCCAATTTACTTAATTTGGACTCCGGACCAGAGGATAGCCCCAGGTGGCTCCCGATAGAGAAATCCATCATTAGACCAATTCCCTTACTTAATTTCCCGGGGTGGGCTATGTCCACGCGCAGTTGTAAAAATCGGATATTGGTGTCTATGCATAGAGCACTTAAAGAATTTGATGTAATGTGCCCGCCTCAACATCCCACCTGGTCACATTCTAATTGTACCCCCATTTGGAATAATCCCAAGATCTCCATTGCGGGACATATGATAAATTGGCCTATTTGGCAACATCATGGAATATGGTCCGTTGCCTCCATTTTTGCTAACGGCCACCTGCTCCCCTTTTCTTCCATTCAAGGTCTCTTCTCCCTACCAACGACCCAGTTTTATAAATGGCTGCAATTAAGAGATGCTTTAAAGGATAAGCAGTTTTCCCCTACTAGATTGGCTCAACCCCCTTATTTTCTCTCCTTAGAAGAGGAATTACGGTCCTTGGGTCATTTAGCCTCCAGATTATATAAAATAATTAAATGGTTTAGGACCCCAACCTGGAATCCTTCAGTCCTGTCCATATGGTCCTCTGAGATTCAGATTACCATCACTTCTGATTTGTGGTCAAGGCTTTGGCGATCAATATTCCAAACGTCCTTGTCCACAAGTGTTAAACAATAGGGATGTGAATCGTGTCCTCGATCGTCTTAACAATCGATTTCGGCTGGGAGGGGGAGGGAATCGTATTGTTGCCGTTTGGGGGGGGTAAAATATCGTGAAAAATCGTTAAAAATCGTTAAAAATCGAAAAATCGAAAAATCGAAAAACCGGCACATTAAAACCCCCTAAAACCCACCCCCGACCCTTTAAATTAAATCCCCCACCCTCCCGAACCCCCCCCCCAAATAACTTAAATAACCTGCGGGTCCAGCGGCGGTCCGGAACGGCAGCGGTCCAGAACGGGCTCCTGCTCTGAATCTTGTCGTCTTCAGCCGGCGCCATTTTCCAAAATGGCGCCGAAAAATGGCGGCGGCCATAGACGAAAAAGATTGGACGGCAGGAGGTCCTTCCGGACCCCCGCTGGACTTTTGGCAAGTCTCGTGGGGGTCAGGAGGCCCCCCACAAGCTGGCCAAAAGTTCCTGGAGGTCCAGCGGGGGTCAGGGAGCGATTTCCTGCCGCGAATCGTTTTAGTACGGAAATGGCGCCGGCCATACGCGTATGGCCGGCGCCATTTTCCGTACGGAAAATGGCGCCGGCAGGAGATCGACTGCAGGAGGTCGTTCAGCGAGGCGCCGGAACCCTCGCTGAACGACCTCCTGCAGTCGATCTCCTGCCGGCGCCATTTTCCGTACGAAAACGATTCGCGGCGGGAAATCGCTCCCTGACCCCCGCTGGACCTCCAGGAACTTTTGGCCAGCTTGTGGGGGGCCTCCTGACCCCCACGAGACTTGCCAAAAGTCCAGCGGGGGTCCGGAAGGACCTCCTGCCGTCCAATCTTTTTCGTCTATGGCCGCCGCCATTTTTCGGCGCCATTTTGGAAAATGGCGCCGGCTGAAGACGACAAGATTCAGAGCAGGAGCCCGTTCCGGACCGCTGCCGTTCCGGACCGCTGCTGGACCCGCAGGTTATTTAAGTTATTTGGGGGGGGGTTCGGGAGGGTGGGGGATTTAATTTAAAGGGTCGGGGGTGGGTTTTAGGGGGTTTTAGTGTGCCGGCTCACGATTCTAACGATTTATAACGATAAATCGTTAGAATCTGTATTGTATTGTGTTCCATAACGGTTTAAGACGATATTAAAATTATCGGACGATAATTTTAATCGTCCTAAAACGATTCACATCCCTATTAAACAAACGTCCCTCTTTATCCTACATAGGGCGCTCTGGACCCCCTGGAAACTCTATAGGGCTCGTCTCCTAGAGTCTCATGCCTGCTGGTCATGCTTAGCTACCCGAGCGACGTTGGATCATCTCCTATTTTTTTGCCCTTTTGTGCGTGAATTTTGGACACAACTCTGGATTACTATCAGTCTGTTGCTTCCAGTGCCCGCCCAGATAACCTATGGGTTAGTTATTTTAAGGGGTACCCACCCAGATATTAGGCTACTGCCCCCACATAAGAAACTGTTCGATTTTCTCATTGGGGTAGCTCTACATATTATTACCTCCAACTGGAAGCACAGTGATAGACTCTCTGAACCGCTGTGGTGGAATACTATCTGTTTATACAGTAAATATGAAAGGGCCATGGCTATTAAACAAAATAGGCTGGCGGCATGGGATTTGATGTGGAAACCTATAGATCGACATAACCCATAATTTACATTTGTTTTCCATTTTGTGGCTCCCACCATCCTACAGAGTCCATTTGTTTAATTCTCTGGTAGTACTTCTTCTTATCTCTTCTAACTTCCCCCTTCCTTCTTTTACTTCTCCCTCCTTTTTGTGTACATACCTCCAGAGACTCCTGGACAATGTTCTTTCTTCCTTCTCTGAGAATTTAGAGAATGTCACACAATTGCAGTTCTTGTTTCTTGTTTTGTGTTATGTACCAGACACGCATTGTATTACGACTTCTGCTTATGTATGAGTATATGGATGATACTTTGTACTGATTTGTTTTGGAATACCGTGTTGCTAACTGACTGTTGTTATATTGAAAATTCCAAATAAAGAGATTACAACAACAACAAAAAAAGAGGAATGGTTGGCTTTGGGCCAGCTACGTGCGGACACTTCCATTCGAATTGTTGCAGCAGACAAAGGGGGAGGGGTAGTGGTAATGAATGAAGTGGATTATCAGGAGGAGGTGTTGAGACAACTTAATGATGGGGTGTCATATAGACGATTAGAGGAGGATATGTCAGAAAGTTTAAATACTCGGATCAATTAAATTCTGGATAGTGCTGTGAAAAATAAAATAATTACTGAGAAAGAACATCAATACTTGATTGTTCCATATCCAATGATGGCATATTTCTATATTTTGCCTAGGGTTCATAAATCCCTGGTAAAACCGCCGGGAGACCTATTGTAGCCATGATAGGCACTATACTAGAGCCCTTGGCAAAACTGATAGATTATCATCTCCAGTCTAATATGAACAAGATTAAATCTTATGTGAAGGACACTACAAATTTTAAAACACAATTATCTTCTCTCCCGCATGTAGGAGGCAATTGGATTCTTGTGACAGCAGATATTTCATCATTATACACGAGTATTCCTTAGATAGAGGCATTACGTGTTATTGAATTAGAACTCAGGAAAAATGAATTGTCTATTCGGGGGATTGAGTTCCTTATGGAAATTGCTGAAATTACTTTGACATCAAATATTTTCAGTTATGAGTCTAATCTATATTTACAGACTAAGGGGATCCCTATGGGGTCCCCTATGGCACTGAGTGTTGCGTGCCTGTATGTATCACATTTTGAACAACGCTATATATACTCTTCTAGCTTGTTCCATCATGTCTTGAGCTGGAAGAGATATATTGACGATTTGTTCTTTATTTGGCAGGGTCCAGTTACAGAGTTGAATCAAATTTTGTGTATATTGAATAACAGTGATGTAAATTCGAAGTTCACTGTAACTATGGACACACAAAGAGTAACGTTTTTAGACACACACGTGTCGGTTCATCAGAAACGACTGGTGATGTCTGTATATAGAAAAAAGACGGATAAAAATACATTACTCCATTATAGAAGTTTTCATCTTAAGAGATTAAAAGATAACATTCCCATAGGACAATTTCTCCATTATAGACATCTATGTAGTTATACTTTGGACTTTGATAAGTGTGCTGGATATGGCTAAATAATCTTTATTGGTTGATGTTTCAGATCATGTATTGAGTACCGGAATCTGAGATATATGGTTACATATGGGTATAGTGAATGTACTTCCCTGTTGAAAATTTCTTGTGGTTTGTTGAAAATTTCTCGTGGTCTGCCGAAATATGATACTGGATTAAGGTCAGTATCATTATATCCTTTTAATGTTGGTCTTTGTAATTCCTGAAGTGGTTAGGAGGTATATTTGGTCTAATGTTTTGGATTTTTCTGTGTTTATAGAATTATGTTTGGAGTTGGTGGTAGTACACCATCAAGTCGGGGATAAAACATTGAGTAGGTGGATGTGTTTGAATTGAGCCATTTACGGTGTAATTTCTGGGTATGTCGGTCTTTTTGAGGTGGGTAGTGAAGTTTATTCAGTGAAATATGTTATGTATTTTAGTCAGATACAGTACACAAATTTAATATTTTATGAAAATTATTCTTTCAGAACTATAGGTTGATTGTGAGGAATTTATATGTGGTTCGCATTGGAATACAATTAGAAATTTAATCCTTATGTGAGATAAAGTCTGTCCCTGAGGAAGCCTTCTAAAGAAAAAGGCGAAACAAAGATCTTTGTAGGAGTTATGAACGACCTTTTGTTCCTTTTACAGTGATTTTTGGAAAGTTATCATTATTTAACAATTATTCGGGTGGATTTTAAAAGCCCTGCTCGCGTAAATCCGCCCGGAATTTTGCATAGGTGCGCGCAGAGCCCCGGGACGCGCATAGGTCCCGGGGTTTTTTGAAGGGGGCGTGTCGGGGGCGGGGCGGGATGACATGGCATTTCAAGGGAGGGATGCGGCATTTCGGGGGCGGGACCGGGGGCATGGCGCCGGCCCAGGGGCATGGTCCAGGCCTCCGGACCAGCTCCAGGGTCGGAAGACGGTGCGCCAGCAGTCCGCTGGCATGCGTAGATTTACGTCTGCTTCTCGCAGGCGTAAATCTAGGGACCGAGGGACTGTAAATCTAGGGACTGAGGACACTCCGATTTCGGAGCGGCCTCGGAGGGAACGGAGGCAGGCTGCGTGGCTCGGCGCGCGCAGGCTGCCCAAAATCGGCAGCCTTGCGAGCGCCGATCCAGAATTTTATAAGATACATGCGGCTATGCGCGTATCTTATAAAATCCTGCATACTTTTGTTTGCGCCTGCTGCGCGAACAAAAGTACGCGATCGCGCTTTTTTAAAAAATCTACCCCATTATGAATTGATGTATTAATGTACATGTATTTAAATATTGGTAATGTATAACATATTTTGTTGCAAACATAATTGATTTTATTGTGATGAGAGTGTGTGTGAATGAATGTGTGAGTTAGAGAGATTTTAAAAGTTAGGTGGTTAGTAAATGTTGAGTTAAATAAATGTAAAAAAATACAGTGATTGTATTTCTTCTTTTTGTGTTTTGTGACATAATTGGTTAAAGAAGATTTGTTAAAGTTTACCCATGTGTAGCTATACAAGCTCATTTAAAAGAAAAATGAAAAGGAATGTATGTCCCGATAGAAGATATTTTAATTTACTTTTCTTCAACTCCTCTAACACGAATTTTAAGAAATGCCTGAGTAAACACATAGGGCCTCATTTTCCAAAGCTATCGCGATAGCTAGCAAAAGTAGCGCAGGCCTGCACTACTGAAATCAGGGCGAAGTCGGCCCCAGAAGAGGAGGAGTCGGGGCATCACTGGGGCCGACTCCGCGACGATGGCGCGCACAGCGAAAAGGTAAGTGCCTTTTCACTGCCTATTTCGCGCCCAATAACTACACGTTCTATAGTGTAGTTATTGGGCGCGATACCGGCAGCGATCGCACCGTGGCGGTGCGATCGCTGCCGGCTAGCGCAGGACCGCCCCCCCGCCAGACCCCCCGCCCCCCCAGTAGCACAATTTTCTAAAGTATCGCAGGCCTGCGATACTTTAGAAAATGAGGCCCATAGGGGTGGATTTTAAAATGGTTACACACGTATATTACGTGTGTAACCCCGAAAACCCACTCCTGCATGCGCCAAGCCTATTTTACATAGGCCCGATGAAGCGCACAAGCCCCGGGACATGCATATGTCCCAGGGCTTGAAAAAAGAGGCAGGGAGGTCCGGGGGCAGGGCGGGACAGTGCGTCCGGCACAGTGGAGGCAGGCACAACTTTCTCAACAAAGGTCAGGGGGGGTTTAGATAGGGTTGGGGGACGGGTTAGGTTATGGAAGGGAAGGGAAGGTGGGGGGTGGAAGGAAAGTTTCCTCCGAGGCCGCTCTGATTTTTTTGGAACGGCCTCGGAGGGAATGGGGAAAGCCATCGGGTCTCCTCTAGGGCTCAGCACGTGCAAGGTGCACAAGTGTTCACCCCCTTGCGTACACCGACCCTTGATTTTATAACATGCGATCATGTTATTAAATCAGCCGTAGATTTGTGCGCGCGTGCACAAATCTATACCAGTGCATACCTAGTAAAATCTGGCCCATATTTCCTGGTATGTGCACAAATCAAAGTTAAAAGAGAGGCAGGGAATGGTAGTGGTCGGGGCGGACTATGGGTGGGATATGGGCATTCTGGGAAGGTCACTTGAAATGTGCGCATAAGTATTTATGAGCGCAACCATGCGCTGTGGTCCAGTGTTGCATAACTATGTCTGCTATGGATGGTGCGTAGGTTTTAAAATTTAAAAAAACAGGGCTCGTCAGTGGGGTTTGAAGGATCAGGCCCAATAGGGTAAAAGGGAGCAAGGTTAATTAAGGGGGTTAGGGAGTCTTTACCTGGTTAAACTCTGAATTGACCGGAGAAACTGTTACTTGTATTGGTGCGTATCTAATAAAATCTCTACACAAATGTGCGCACATGTATGCGTGTACAGTTATTTTTGTATCATACGCACTGCTTGCTGGAGGCATGAAATTCAATTGCAGCATTCTCTTTTGTAGCTCTGCATTAAAGAAGAAAAACAGATAATCTCACGCAAATCAAACATTACTCTAGAAATGATAAGAAATGTTAGGTAGGGGAAGGGAGGGGAAGGAAGGGGAAGGTGGGGGGAGGCCGAAGGAAAGTTCCCTCCGAGGCCGCTCTGATTTTGGAGCGGCCTCGGAGGGAACGGGCAGCGCGTACAGGGCTCGGCATGCACAAGGTGCACAAATGTGCACCCCCTTGCGTGCGCCGACCCCAGATTTTATAAGATACGTGCGGCTACGCGCATATAAAATCCAGCGTACTTTTGTTTGCGTCTGGTGCGCGAACAAAAGTGCATGCGGGCATACATTTATAAAATCTACCCGTTTGTTTTTTTCATTGCAATTCTATTATTACTGATAAAAATGTATATTTTATAGCAAATGAACGTGATAGTTCATATTTATAGACTTTCATGTAATTATTTTAATAAATCTTTTGTGAAGTCTTTGCCGATATTCTCATACAAATGCAAAGATATTATGCATTTTATTATTCATGGGTAACCAACTAGATTTTTGCTTGTCAGGCAATAGAAAGCTGTTAATATAATCTCTATAGGTCAAAGAATCCTACACTGTAAACTTCCACCAAATGCTAATACTTTCAACTTTTACAAATCAAAATAATGTCCAATTAAGTTCATTAAAACTTAGTGCCCCATGATAAAAAAAAGTTATTAACATCTCAAGAGGTTAACTGTTTGAGTTCTTATCTCTGTGAATTCCCAAATTTCCAGCAATCAGGTCCCGAATGTGTTGACCATCTTTATTAGCTGACTAATTCAAAACTGGTAAATCACTCAGAAAGAAACTACCGTCTATCATATGAATGCATACTGTAAGTCATTTCAAATTTCTCAAATTTGTATGTAGCACTTGTGAATTGCTTTTAATCTGTACAATTGAATTTCATTTAGGTGCATAACTCATGGATGAGGAATTCATTTTTAGAAGTAGAATTAAAAATAATTTGTTATGGACCCAATTTATTTCCTTGTCAGTAGAATAAGAAATGCAACATGCATATACTATATAATATCAAAACCTAATTAACATTATATATCAATTAAATAAGATAAAATTATAATTGTTTACATTTTTGGTAATTATACATAATGTATAGACCTACAAGGCATAATTTCAATTGAATTTGTATTTGGAGATGCATCTAGAATAAAGCACATATCATAACCAGGCGATATACTCATTGTGAGCTCTTGTTCATTGCGGTCTAGATGATTTTAATTGTTACTGTGATCAAAATCTAGAATCATAAATTCAAAATGTAATTGCTTTTAAAAAAACATGAAATAATTCACTCCTAAATAAGAAAAGTATATTCTGCAACAGAATTAATGGAAATGAATGAATAACTCAGATTGCAGACACTGATAGGAAAGACAATTAATAATTTTACAGAAGGAAAGGGTAGTTGTGTATCTTGAACTGAGTGTGTTGCAGGATCAGAGGGAAATCATGTCAAATGCATCTGATTAAGTTTTTGGGTGACTACAGAGTTAGATCAATGTCATGAACTGGACATGGTTTGTTTTTATTTCAGCAAAACCTTTGATACTGTCATACACATTTGCGTACTGTGGTTTATGCGCGTAAAGTCCGGAATTTAAGTGTTCCGGGTTTTTAAAATCCACTTGCAAGGTATTTAGATTAGAGGATAGGTTCTTAATGTAATTGTCCTTGAGGATACATGCTCAGGTGGTTTTAAGTTAGGTTATAGGCCTTTTGAAACAATCATGTTTTAAGGTCACGTTTGAATGCATCACCATTGGTGATGCCTCCACCAATTCTCCCAGACCTCCACCAGTTCACCTAAACTCTCCCGCCCTTCATTCTGAACCCCCACAAGTTCACCCTGACCTCCCATCCAAAAACTACAAGCAAAAGGCAAGTCTGATTTCAATTGTGCAAGTCAATTAGCAGTTGAATAGTTGTATAATGTATGCACATATGGTACTGACAAAATAGCAACTTGCTTGCATACTTCTGAACACCACCCTAGAACATCACTATAATGTCCCCTTATTCCATTAACATTTAAGTGCATTCACTTGAAGCTTCTAAAATAGCATATATATGTGTACATGCTTCTTGCATGCATATATGCTAATGTCATGCATGCAATACCCACATAATTCTTAGGATATTACCTCTCATGTACATAGTTCAATCAAATTTTGCAATTATAATCATTAACGTGAGAAACTTACTATAGTTGGCAAATAAAAAAGATTCAACTCATGGATACAAAGGGGAATTTTATTTTAATAAACCTGTCTCAATGTTCTTGGTAGGAAAGCATGATTCAGAGAATGCTAGATGGATAAGTATAAGTGAGAATGTGCCAGCTTCTTGTGTTTGATTCATTGAACTCTGGATGAATGAGTATGAGTGACAGTGTGTTGGATGATATTGCATTCATCAAAGCATCAATCAGCACACATGGATGCACCAATTTTCTACCATGCATGTGCTGGTGCGCACAAATGGAGGGATTTTTGCAATTTCCACGCGGCAACGCATCCCGGCCTTCCTCGGTTCCCTCCCAGTCTGCTCCAATTAAGGAGCAGGCTGGGAAAGAACTTCCCTACCCCCCTTCCCATCCCCTAAACCCTACCTTTTTCTTTTTTTCTTCTTTATTTTGCAACTTACTTCAGCTCCCAAGGTTGCTGAACAATTCCCTGTTTGATAATTTCCTATGTCTTGACTTGTATTTGAGCATGTAAGTCACTCCAATAAGAAAGTTTTTTACACTTTGTATTGATCACAATGTCAGAATTTTTACATGGTTTGGACTTTACATTGCCATCAACAATTTCATTGGTCAAAGCAGTGTATTAAAATAAAGTGCATGTGCCGGTGTTTTTTGTCAAAGATGTCAGCAGCGGGTGCTCCGTGGTGAAGAAGCATTGAACTCTGTAATAACCTGTTGCAGGTATTTGAGGGGATATTTTTAGAAAAAAAATAAATTCATGTTTAAGGTTGTTGACTATCTTGTTGTTTATATCAATTTTTTAGAAAGTGCCTTGAGGCAGCCTGAGGGTGAAACATTGACTATCGTCAGCATCGGGGCTCTCAACCCTTCAGTCTTCACATCGGGGATTTTAGCTCTACAGTCTCCAGCAGTGCAACACATGGCTGAAGATCTGAGTACATAAGTTGCCACAGTAAGATAAGTTCTTTTTGAAATACTTGACATCGAGCTTTGATACCGGGACTTTCAGTTTTAAATCCATTAGAAATGCAGTATATGGCTATCACAACCAGACAGGCTATTATTTGAAATATTTGTCATTCAGCCTTAAAGTTTAAGCTGGTTTAGCTGCATGTCATTTTTCAAGTTCAAATAATTATGCAGCAAGTGCTTTTGTCATAATACGATAGTTCGTTAACTGAGAGATTCAATATTCAGTCTTGAAATTCAAGCTGATTTAGCTGTATTTCATTTCTTCATGTTTAAACAACCATACAAGTGATTTTTTTCCAGAGACCAAGATTTTATATAAAACAAAAATAATGAAGAAAACATTTGATTATTTGTTTTTTTCTATTAAAATAAAAGAATTAAATTTGAGGCTTTTCAAGACCCATGATTGAATCACCTATTGATCTGCACATTACCTTCCACAGAGAACCTTTGCATACTTGGTCCTGAGGTCTTTTTCCTCCTCATGTGAAGTTTTCATAAACCTATGCTGGTATAATTATAACATTCAAAATAATTTATTCTAAGAGTTTATTTTGTTTTTGATTAATTTCCAGAGAGACAGTTCAGTTGTCAGAGTTTTGCATTTTTAGCTCCCGTCACTCTTCATATGACCAGATAAAAGGTATAATAGAGGCAGATTGAAAAATAAATCATTTAAAAAACATTGGAGCAGATTTTAAAAGCCCTACGCACGTAAATCCAGGTGGGGTTACGTGCGCCGGGCCTATTTTCAAAAGGCCCGGTGACGCGTGTGTAAATCTCGAGGCTTTTCTGAATAGGCAGGCAGGGGTGGGCCGGGGCGGGAGGTGTGGCCGAGGACTGCAGCACAGCGGCTGTGCCAGGGGATCGCGCACCAGCAGTTGGCCGGCATGCGCAAGTTACGCCTGCACTTTTGAGATAAAGGTATGGGGTTTTTTTTTCAGGCTGGAGGCAGGAGGCAGGACAGATAGGGGAAGTAAGGGGAAGGTGGGGGGGAAAGAAAAGTTCCTTCCAAGGCTGCTCTGATTTTGGATAATGGGAACGGGGAAAGCCAGCTGGTCTCCCCAAGGGCTCTGCGTACACAAGGTGCACAAGATGGCGCCGGGTGTCCATTGCTCCTACCATGTGACGGGTGTCCATTGCTCCCACCATGTGACAGGGGCTGACCAATGGCACCTGTAGCCCCTGTGACATAGTAAGGGTAAAGGCTATCAGCGTCATTTTGAATACTGGCTGCCAACAGCCCGAGTGCAGGAGATCGCTCCAGGACCCCCGCTGGACCACCAGAGACTTTTGGCAAGTCTTGGGGGAGTCAGGAGGGTGGGGGTTGTAGTTAATTATATTTAAAGGGTTGGGATGGAATTGTTTTCTACTTTAATTGGAAATGAATAACATATGTACCTAATGGACGAATCGGGGTCCCCCGAAAATGGATGCAATGGATTTGGGTCCCTACGAATACGAATACTGAATGGGACGAATCCGTCCCTGCTGCACATCCCTACTACTTAGAGACTGTGTAATAACCTTGTCACAAATACCAGGTGCTGCTACTAAAAAGGATTCCTTTTTTGGTAGTTAATTTTATTGTGTAAGATGATCCATGATACAAAAACAATGCCCACAATCCATTCTGCCAAACATCAAATAAAAAGTAGTGGAACTAGACTTAGAAAGTTAGTGTCCTTTTGGAGACTATGATTTACTTAAGAAAATTCGTATGGGGTTTGATGTTTTCTGGTCTTATATAAACATTTGTCAGATGTGTGCTTTTGTGTAACTTGTATAAGATGTACATGTTTTTAATATATTTTGTATGTTCATGAGTTTTAAATGGCTTTTTGTAAAATTTTGAAAGCTTATATAAGATGAAGGTATAATTACCATAATAATTGCCAATATTAGTAGAATTGTAAAAATAAATTGAAAAGTTTTTTCTATGGTTCTTATGGATTGGGATATTGTAAATAGTACACATATTTATGAACAGTGTACATTATTTTCAAAAGCAAATAAAAAAAAATTGTAAATACTATCAAATGAAAAAAAAAAAAAGAAAGACACAAAAATAAGTGAACAAACTAAAAATGAGTTTTTGTGGCATACAAAAATTACATGGAGAAATCATAACCCCATGTAGTAGGGAAACACATGTATATGAATTTGAGTGCTGATGTCAGTGACTTTAAGACTTGAATGAAAGAATTGCTTACAACACTGGTAGCAAAAAAGACAAGAGTACTGGAAAACATATTTTTGTTACAGTTGTATTTATATCACTATCTTTATTTCCCAACAGATTATGAACACTGAATCAATGGATGAGGAGAATAAAACATTGAACACAGGATTCATTCTTCTAGGTTTCTCGAGACATTCTCACCAGCAGCTCCTCATTTCTGTTATGGTTTTACCTGCCTTCCTTATCTCTGTGCTGGGAAATCTTGGGTTTTAACATTGATGTGCTCTGACCGTCATCTCCACAAACCCATGTACTTCTTCCTCAGTAACTTGTCCTTCTTGGATATCTGTAACACCTCAGTCACACTCTCTACACTGCTGGAAAGTCTCTTAAAAGAGAAAACATTTATTTCCTTCTCTCTATGCATGACACAGCTTTACTGTTTCATAAGTTTCATAGCTATAGAATTCTACCTTCTCACAGCCATGGCTTATGACCGCTATGTGGCAATCTGCAACCCTTTGCGATACCCACTCATAATGAATAAAAGTGTCTGTATCTTACTGATGGCTGCTTCATGGATAACTGGCTTTCTGGAACAAATTCCTGTTGAAGTTTTCATATCCCAGTTCTCCTATTGTGGCATCAAAAAGATTAACCATTTCTTCTGTGACATCAATGCAATAATAAAACTCTCCTGTAGTGATACCCACTTCCTTGAAACCTTAATTATAACTGAAGGTGCATTTTTTGTCTTCTTTCCCTTTATACTAACTCTGTCATCTTACATATTTATCATCAAGGCCATCCTGAAAATCCGATCTTCAGAAGGGAGACACAAGGCCTTCTCCACCTGCTCCGCCCACCTCACAGTCATTATTCTATTCTATGGGACTCTTATATCTATCTACATGAGGCCAAGCTCAATGTATTCCCCAGATTTAGACAAACTGTTTTCCTTGCTATATACTGCTTTGACTCCAATGCTGAACCCCATTATCTATAGCCTCAGAAATCAGGAAGTAAAAATTGTCCTCAGAAAAGTCAGAGATAGAAAGCAGTAAACAAATACTAATATATCTATCTATCTATCTATCTATCTATCTGTCTATCTATATATACATATAAATCCTTGCTATCTAAAACTCATCTATTCTCAACAAAGGGATTGCTTGGTTCTAGCCAGGGTCCTAATTTAATTTTGTACTGCAAATCAGTTAAACAGATTTGACTAAATTCATTAGGCATCAGTGTTGACCCCTCAAAAATAGGAATTCTAGGAGGCATAGATTGTCTCAACCATATTGACAGACTAGAGTTAAATTATTATTTTAGGGAAATTCACTTTTTGAATGATGCCTCCTTTATTTGTTGAATCAATCAACCCTCCCTCAATTGCTATTTCTAGATTTGGGATGTCCCTTAAAACTGTAGTAATTTGATACCATGTGAAAACATCTCTCACAGGGCTTGTAGGTCCAGGGTGTATCCTGTGTAACAAAGGCTGGTGCAGCAGGAGTTTTAAAAACAGGTGCCATCTGCAAAGCCATATTGTTCCACTGGTTTGAACGAAAGTCGCTCCCCCTCCTCATCTTCTCTAGCAAGCACAGCAGGGAAAGTGGTGCTCTAGTGATCGCAGACTAGGAAAATTGGCCTGGATCCTCCACATACTGGTGATATCTTCTTAATTTGTTAGGTCTGATTATTTAATGATGCATTTGTGAGTGTTTTAGCCATGCTTTTATTATTTGTTGTTTTATATTTTACTATTTTATATATTCATTTTATTTGTACTGTTATTATTTGCATGCAAAGCAGCTCATTACCATATTCCTGATTTTATTCAGAGGGAGATTACTTGTGGAAACCTGATAGGGGTTTAGAATCAGAGGAAGCCCCTGCTTGCTGATGAACTTTGTATGTGATTGTCTAGATTTCTAGCATGGACATAACTCTCAGGAAATGTCCCATTTATTAATTGATTACAATAGAACAATTGATTCAATAAATGGTTTTAATTTTGGAGTAATCAAAACTAGAATGAGTATGTTTTCATTCCTGAAAACTAAAAGGAGGTACTGAGCCCTAAGAATCTTTAAGCAAGTTTTCCTCCCTTGTTGGAAACCCATAAAGTGCAGGATGAACCCACAACTCCCTGATGCACCTCCAAAGTCCGGTAAAGATAAAGAAATGAGGTTGATAAGAATCCTCAGCATCCATTTCCTAAGGTAGGTACCTTTGCAGTCCCTAAAACTCACACCTATAGGAAACATTTTTTCATATTCAAATATAAATTAATAAAATAAAATAAATAGAATATATGCAGGCTATTTTAGTCCATGTGCATTAAAGCAAATTTGCAAAGAGAATTAACCCACACCGTTTCCCTTTTTAGTTAGCAGATGGAACATATTTGCACTGAATTCTGAAAGCATATCTTTCGTCTGCCATTTGATAGAATGGCAAAGGCAGTAAAATGGTGTGCTTAGTATTTTTATTTTAGAATGTCAAGAACACATACAGTTTTTCTTTCCCTGACCTAAGCACCTCCAGAGTAATGCCTCTTTATAACCAGTTAAAACTATGCATGCCTGGATAGCTGGAACATGCTTTTAGCTGGATGGAGTGAGGGCCGTACTCATATAATCATTATCTCAGTGAAACCACTATTTCCTCAGGCTCATGACATTGAAAATTTCCCCCTACATCATTCATATCCCATGTAAAAAACATTGAGCTCCATATTCATACACAGTCTGACAAGAAAGGTTAGCTGGATAAACTTATCTGGCTAACTTTGGAGGTATATTGAATAGAGAATCTGCTCTATTCAATATAGTCGGTAGAGATGTGAATCGTGTGATCGATCGTCTTAACGATCAATTTCGGCTGGTGGGGGGAGGGAATCTTATCGTCGCGGTTTTGTTTTTTAAAATATTGTGTAAATCGTAAATCGGGGGAGGGCGGGAAAACCGGCACACTAAAACATCCCTAAAACCCACCCCGACCCTTTAAAATATATCCCCCACCCTCCCGAACCCCCCCAAAATGCCTTAAATTACCTGGGGTCCAGAGGAAGGGTTCCTTTGTGATCTTTTACTCTCAGACCTCCGGTGCGTTGTAGAAATGGCGCCGGCGCTACCTTTGCCCTGTACAGCAAAATGGCGCCGACCATGCCATACGGTCGGCGCCATTTTGCTGTACGGCAAAACGATTCGAGTTTAGGAGGTCGTTCCCGGACCCCCGCTGGACTTTTGGAAAGTCTTGTGGGGGTCAGGAGGCCCCCCCAAGCTGGCCAAAAGTCCCTGGGGGCCCAGCGGGGGTCCGGGAGCGATCTCCTGGACGCGTGACATCGGGAGCTAGGAATTAAAATGGCGCCGGTGCTACCTTTGCCCTGTCACATGATAAGGGCAAAGAGCCACCGGCATCATTTCTCTTCACAGCAGCCGGGGGCAGAGAGCGGGACATCGCGCCGGGATCATCGCGCCGGGACCCCAGGTCATTTAAAACATTTTGGGGGAGTTCGGGAGGGTGGGGGTTTGTTTTAAAGGTTCGGGGTGGGTGTTAGGGTTTTTTTGGTGTGCCGGTTTTCCCACCCCCTATTTAACGATACAATACAAATGCCCCTGACGATAAATCGTGGGCATTTGTATTGTATCGTGCACTCTAACGATTTTGGACGATTTTAAAATTATCTGATGATAATTTTAATTGTTCAAAAACGATTCACATCCCTAATAGTCGGCTATCTTAAAGTTACCCAACTAACTATAGCCAGGTAACTTTAGAACAGATGCTTGGCCTGATCAGACTTAGCTGACTGATTCAGTCGTCTAACTGAATATTGGAGTTAGCAGGCTAAATGCTTTTGAATATGTTGGACATTGAAAAGAGTGATCCAGTTATTGGTGCCTGATTTAAAGCCAAATAGAGCACAAAATTACCTCATAGCATCTATGGTTTCTCCATGTTATAAATCACATCTTCTGTTTATTTTCTGTTTCTGCAAGCCACTTTTGCATGTGCTAATATCAAATCTTCAGACTTCTGATAAGATTTGGCTTTGACATTCCTAATCAAACTTGAAATTTCAATCTGCAAGATTTCTTGTGATTAGGAAATTCTCCTAACTGCCGATAACTCTTTACAGCTGTGTTGTAGAGGTAGGTCCAAATGAGCATACAGTTGTAATTTCATCATTACCCAATGTCATGAGCTGAGAAAAAAACGGAAATCTGAGCTGATGATCTCGACCGGCACCTGATGACAAATGTGTTAATATGAGATGCTTCAAGACTGAGAAATCAAAAGTTGTGATAATCTGTCTCACATGAGCCCAAAATTTAGACTCATTTCCTACCCCCACAGTCTGACAACTGGAACAGGACCTAGCCCAAAGGCTTTGCTCCATTATCAATGTCATCTTATCTCAAGACTCCCGATCTGTTATTATTTGTGATGGTTGTGGGTGGATCCTTGGGCCAGTGGCAGATGACCACGCCCCCGGGGGAAGATCCTGAGATGGACCTCGGGTCAGGCTCAGATTTGGGAGACAGACACACACGAGTTCTTTTATTAAACTGTTTTTGAAAACCACCAAATGTGGCAGTAGTGAACTAGAGAAACCCGGCGGGCTGTAGTCCGTCAGGCACTGGAACAGCGATCCCAGGAAGGCTGAGCTGTAGAGAAACTGAGATAGTGAGTAGGCAGAGTATGCAGAGTTCAGGAACAGAACCTTGATGGTACACTCACAAGATATCCTCTTAGAACAGCCCAGGAGCTGGAATGAAGTAGGCCCTCGAGGAGCGAGTACCTGGTTCCAGGGAAAGCTCTGAGAGAGAGATGGTAACTCACTGGTGTTGTAAGCAGTGGTGACTTCCTGGCAGAAGTTATATTCTAGGGATGTGAATCGTGTCCTCGATCGTCTTAACGATCGATTTCGGCTGGGAGGGGGAGGGAATCGTATTGTTGCCGTTTGGGGGGGTAAAATATCGTGAAAAATCGTGAAAAATCGAAAAATCGAAAAATCGCAAAACCGGCACATTAAAACCCCCTAAAAACCCACCCCCGACCCTTTAAATTAAATCCCCCACCCTCCCGAACCCCCCCCAAATGACTTAAATAACCTGCGGGTCCAGCGGCGGTCCGGAACGGCAGCGGTCCGGAACGGGCTCCTGCTCCTCAATCTTGTTGTCTTCAGCCGGCGCCATTTTCCAAAATGGCGGTGAAAAATGGCGGCGGCCATAGACGAACACGATTGGACGGCAGGAGGTCCTTCCGGACCCCCGCTGGACTTTTGGCAAGTCTCGTGGGGGTCAGGAGGCCCCCCACAAGCTGGCCAAAAGTTCCTGGAGGTCCAGCGGGGGTCAGGGAGCGATTTCCCGCCGCGAATCGTTTTCGTACGGAAAATGGCGCCGGCAGGAGATCGACTGCAGGAGGTCGTTCAGCGAGGCGCCGGAACCCTCGCTGAACGACCTCCTGCAGTCGATCTCCTGCCGGCGCCATTTTCCGTACGAAAACGATTCGCGGCGGGAAATCGCTCCCTGACCCCCGCTGGACCTCCAGGAACTTTTGGCCAGCTTGTGGGGGGCCTCCTGACCCCCACGAGACTTGCCAAAAGTCCAGCGGGGGTCCGGAAGGACCTCCTGCCGTCCAATCGTGTTCGTCTATGGCCGCCGCCATTTTTCGCCGCCATTTTGGAAAATGGCGCTGGCTGAAGACAACAAGATTGAGGAGCAGGAGCCCGTTCCGGACCGCTGCCGTTCCGGACCGCCGCTGGACCCGCAGGTTATTTAACTCATTTGGGGGGGGGTTCGGGAGGGTGGGGGATTTAATTTAAAGGGTCGGGGGGTGGGTTTTAGGGGGTTTTAGTGTGCCGGCTCACGATTCTAACGATTTATAACGATAAATCGTTAGAATCTCTATTGTATTGTGTTCCATAACGGTTTAAGACGATATTAAAATTATCGGACGATAATTTTAATCGTCCTAAAACGATTCACATCCCTATTATATTCAGTAGCAGGTCCGGGAACATGGGCCCTCAAGAAGCGAATACCGGTTCCAGACTGCGACCTGAAAAGCAAAAGAGAGAGCAAGGCCCCAAGGAGCGGGTACCCCTGGTAAAGTCCGAGAAGGCAGAGTAGCAAGGAAAGCAGAGAGTGAATCCCATCCGCAGTGATATCTGGAGGCAGCTAGGTAGTAAACCCTTTGCTAACTCGATTAACTAGCAAAACAAGATGATGTCATCTCAGGGGAACGCCCCTGAGGTTCATGCCATAGCTGGTACTTGAGTCGGGGCCGCGCCGCGTGTGCGCCCTTAGCCCTCAGGAGAACATGGCAGAAAGGCAGCGTCAAGCTGGTCCGGGGACGCCAGTGAAGGTCGTCAAGATGACATCGTAGCAGTCAAATCTCCATCAAGCAAAGAGGGAGTTGCCAAAGAGGTAAGGTGGGCGGAGTGGAGACATCGGGCAGCGACGGTCACAACACTATCAAGCTCACTTAAAAAAATGATCATCAAACCTATCCTGAAGAAACCAAACTCTGATCCAAAATTAATTAATTATTACCATCCAGCTCCTCTTTACTATCCAAACTAGTAGAAAATGTGATTTGCTTCTAACTCCTCAGCTTCCTTGAAGAGGGCAATATTCTACACCCTCACCAATCCAGCTTCAGGAAAGGTCACAGAACTGAATCAGCCCTTTTGGCCATGACCAATTGTATTCATCTTAATGCAGACCAAGGAAGTGACTCTGTCTTAGTTCTTATAGAATTGTATGCTATCTTTGATGCAGTTGATCACCAACTCTTGATTGATCCAGGACTTTGGAAATATTGGCATTGAAGAAACTGCCCTTAAATGGTTGAATCCTTTCTAGCCAACAGAAACACATTCTATCTCTTCAGCCAGCAAACCATCCACCTCCAAAGATCTCAATTATAGAATACCACAGGGCTCTGTTCTCTCTCTGATTCTCTTCATTATCTACATTTTATCAATCTGCAATCTTTCCAAGTCTTTCAACATTGAATGCCGCCTATTTATGGATGATAAATTACGCATCAAAATTTATAACCTATCATTAAAATCATCCATTGTACCTGAAGACTGGAGAGTGGCCAGTGTAACCTCAATATTTAAAAAAGGCTCCAGGGGCAAATCTAGTAACTATAGACCAGTGAGCCTGACTTCAGTGCCGGGAAAAATAGTGGAAACTATTCTCAAGATCAAACTTGTAGAGCATATAGAAAGACATGGTTTAATGGAACACAGTCAATATGCATTTACTCAAGGGAAGTCTTGCCTCACAAATCTGCTTGATTTTTTTTAAGGGGTTAATAAACATGTGGATAAAGGTAAACCAGTAGATGTAGTGTATTTGGATTTTCAGAAGGCATTTGACAAAGTCCCTCATGAGAGGCTACTAAGAAATCTAGAAAGTCATGGGGTAGGAGGTAATGTCCTTTCATGGATTACAAACTGTCTAAAAGACAGGAAACAAAGAGTAGGATTAAATGGTCAATTTTCTCAGTGGAAAAGGGTAAACAGTGGAGTGACTCAGGGATATGTACTTGGACCAGTGCTTTTCAATATATTTATAAATAATCTGGAAAGGAATACGACGAGCGAGGTTATCAAATTTTCTGATGATACAAAATTATTCAGAGTAGTTAAATCACATGCAGATTGTGATACAGTAGAGGAGGACCTTGCAAGACTGGAAAATTGGGCATCCAAATGGTAGATGAAATTTAATGTGGACAAGGGCAAGGTGTTGCATATAGGGAAAAATAATCCTTGCTGTAGTTACACGATGTAAGTTTCCATATTAGAAGCTACCACCGAGGATAAAGATCTAGGCATCATAGTGGATAATACTTTGAAATCGTCAGCTCAGTGTGCTGCAGCAGTCAAAAAAGCAAATAGAATGTTAGGAATTATTAGGAAGGGAATGGTTAATACAACGGAAAACGTCATAATGCCTCTGTATCGCTCCATGGTGAGACCACACCTTGAATATTGTATACAATTCTGGTTGTCACATCTCAAAAAAGATATAGTTGCGATGGAGAGGGTACATAGAAGGGCAACCAAAATGATAAAGAGAATGGAACAGGTCCCCTATGAGGAACAGCTCCTCCTATGAGGGGGGATATGATAGAGGTCTTTAAGATCATGAGAGGTTTTGAATGAGTAGATGTGAATCAGTTATTAACACTTTCTGATAATAGAAAGACCAGGGGGCATTCCATGAAGTTAGCAAGTAGCACAATTAAGACTAAATCATAGAAAATTATTTTTCATTCAACACAAATTAAGTTCTGGAAATAGTGCAGTTATTGTAGCTGGGTTCAAACAAGGTTTGGATAAATTCTTGGAGGAGAAGTCCATTAACTGCTATTAATCAAATTTACTTAGGGAATAGCCGCTGCTATTAATTGCATCAGTAGCACAGGATCTTCTTAGTGTTTGGGTAATTGCCAGGTTCTTGTGGCCTGGCTTTGGCCTCTGTTGGAAACAGGATGCTGGGCTTGATGGACCCTTGGTCTGACTCAGCATGTCAATTTCTTATGTTCTTATGGATCTGAACAAGCTTCTTCTATTGCTAATCTTAATAACTATGATGTCTATATCCAAACCCATTCTGGCTAACAAAAGGTTAGCTGGATAAAGCTATCCAGCTATCAATAGAGGTATATTCAATAGTGAAACTGAACTATTGAATACAGACCTCTGTCATAAAGGCAGCCGACTAACTATAACTCCCTAACTTTAGGGCAGCTCTTTAGCACAATCAAACTTAGGCCCAGGTTCATTAAGGCTTTTCTCCCATTTTATGTCTATGGGAAAAACCCTTACAGTTAAATTTTAAAAGCCCGGTGCACGCCGAAGTGGGCAGATACGCGCGTGGATGGGACACATGTGCGCCACAGGGATTTTAAAATGCCCACAGCCACGCATGTATCTGCCCGTATGCACATTGGACGACTAAACTAAAAAGGAGCGGGCTGGGACGGGGTCTTGGTGGGGCGTGTACGGGCTGAGACAGCAGCATTAGGCAATGTCCCGCTGAAGCATGAGTCAGTATCCAGCATTCTACTGCTGCCTCAGAGATCAAGCAAGTTTAAAACAAAAAACAAAATGTAGATGAGTTAGTGGGGTTTAGGGGACGGGTTTAGTAAGGGAAATGGGAGGTAGGTTAGGTAAGGAGTTTAGGAAGTTCCCTTTATTGAAGCAGACTGGGAGAGAACTGGGTAAAAAGGCCTATTCAGTCACCGTGCACAGTTTGTAAAATCCCCCCACTTACTCGCGCAATACGATAATCATGTGCACATACACGTGCCAATATAAAATTGTGTGCACAAGTAGGGTGACCAGGGCATGTTATAAAATCAGCATGCACATGGATGCTTGTGTAGCCCATTGAAAGTTACCATCCCTGTGAATTAGGTCCTTAGCCTAACTCATTTGGCTAACTCTGAATATTGAAGTTAGCCAGTTAACATAGCCGGCTAACTCTAATGTCACTTTTTAATGCAAATGTTTGTCAATTTTCAGGTGACAATATCTCTGCTGTGTAGTTTTTAATTCTTTTCTTTTTTTCATGTCATATGAAAGAACATGATTTTTTCTACAAAAGTCACCTTGTTTCATTTTGGATCCGATCTTGCTTTTGTTAGAGTTAAGGCCCTAATGATATGCATTATTTGCATGTGTGAGAGCGCTATGTTAAATTTGAGACATCTTTGGCGCCCTGCTGTGTAACATGCAAATGAGTTAGAATGTGAAATTTTACAGTGCGGCGAAGCTCGCTGTGCTTACCATGCTTGAAGCTTAGGACACATCTTGCTTCAACATACTTTTTTAAATTACCACTCAAATTGTAGATTTTATTGTGCTGTTATTTATTGTATGAAAGCCTGAGCATGCAAAAGTATCACCTTCACAAGGAACCATGGTAATGTCATGTTAGCAGTGTGTTGTGGTAGAGATTTTGGGAACATGCCCTGGCCTGTGACACAATTGTTCTCTCTGTGTCCCTGGTATCAAATTTTCCTTTGTCCGGAAGAGAACATTGAAACAATCAGACCTGTTCAGGATGAGAGATCTAGAAAAAGTCAGCACAAGGGAAAATCATCAATTCAGGCCCATTGATGCATCTAAAATTAGCATTAGCAAAATTTGAATGACGTCACCTTATTCATTGCAAGAGTTCTAGAACACGAACATGGATAATTTCCTGCCCTTCAGCTTCCAACCTGGTCAGTATTTAGCTTGCATCTATGATAAATCCTGGTGGATTGGCCATATATGCAAACTGCGGATTGTGATGTCTGCTTCAACGGCAGGGGAGCAAGACTGATACTTCACTTTCAATGCATAGCCAGCATGGCTCTCTGCTTCAACGGCAGGGGGAATGAATAAAGGTGGATCTATATTCAGGCAACAATCAACAAGAACTGAATTACATAGTCTGGATTAACAGGTAAGCATGGGTTTATTGTGGGTTTATAAGATTGCTTATAGTGGTGCTTAATACCCCTAACTAATTAAGCTATTTCACTTAGATGCAGTTCCAACACTGCTCTCTACATTAATGGTGGGGGTGGAAGAGAAATAGAATAAGAAAGGTTACTAAGAGCCAAGAGAAACATAAGTATGTGAGAGAAAAAAAAAGTGCAAAAGCTTGCTGGGCAGACTGGATGGGCCGTTTGGTCTTCTTCTGCCGTCATTTCTATGTTTCTATAATTTCTTGCACCCCCAAGGTCCTGCCAGGTCATTTTACTGGCTGCCCCACAGAGACCCCCGTTGAGTTCCAGAAGAGCACATTATTGCTCCCTCCAATGCACCCATAACAAATTCATCAAGCAGACAGTACATTTACACAGAACCCACTTTGTCATGCATTGATGGGACATTCAAAAGCATGGGCAAGGCAGAAAAAAACACTTGGGATCGATTTAAAACCTGCGTGCAGTTCCTGCTGCATGCACATGGACGCACTGATTTTATAATATATGGGTGTTTGCGCACACATGTTATAAAATCCAGTTCCCATGTACGCATGCACGCCGGATTTTAATACCCATGTTGGCGTGTGCGGGCGGGTGGGGGGGGTATTTTTGAAATTGCACAAGGTGTCGCAATTTGCCTTTTTCCCAGTTCCCTCCCAGTCCGCTCCATAAAAGAGCGAACTGAGAGGGAATTTCCCCACATCCCTACCTGTCCTTCCTATCTTTTCCCCTTTCCTCCCTGACCCCTAAACCCTCCCTATCTTTTCTAATTTTTTTTGTGTTTTTATTTACATGCTCTAATGAGCAGGCATAGGTTCCACGCGCCTGCTGTCTGCCAGTGCATGCTTCCTCAGGACAGGGCCTAACTGCTACTGTCCAGGTCGGCCCCTGCCCCGCTCCTCCCTGCCCAGACCATGCCCCCGGCCTGCCCCTCTTCCCTCTGCTGGCACTTCTGCGCGTACGGGTGTTTATGCGTGTGGCCAGGCCTTTTGTAAAATGTGTGTGGCACACGCAAGGCCTGGCCATATAAATAGCTCTTTTAAATCCAGGATTAAGTGAATTTTTGTGAAATTTGCAGTTTAAGCGATTCTCATATGTAGTGTCTTGCCTTTTCTTGTTTTGTGCTTAAATAAAAGCTTGGAAACCTGTAGCTGCCATCTTATCTGGCTGCCTGGATTACCTCCTAGGTGATGGGGTCATCAATTTTGCCAAATTTGCAGTGGTTCAGCCATCACTGACCAATGCAAGTTAACTAATCAGCATGCAATGTTTTGCATTGACTTTGATGACTAATTAAAAAAAATATGTCTACATATGTGGGAAAAGCTAAAAGTGGTGTAAGCACAGTAAACTGAGTTGAATTGTAAAATTTCACATCTCCAGCTCATTTGCATGTTTCACATTTGGGTGCCAAAGATGGCTCTTTTTAACATAGTGCATTCACACATGCAAATGATGGTTGTCCTTGGAAATGTAATTCTGACCAAAGCAAGGCTGGGTCCAAGATGATACAGGGTGACATTTGTTGTAAAAAAGGTGCTCTTTGAAATCACATTAGAAAGAAAACAATTTAAAAACTACACAGTAAAGATATTTTCACCAAATAAAATGGTGAAAATTTGCATAATGACATCATGTCTTTATGTAATTATATCAAAGCTTTCAAGTGCAAAT
The DNA here is from genome assembly GCF_901001135.1 of Rhinatrema bivittatum. Taxonomy (NCBI): domain Eukaryota; kingdom Metazoa; phylum Chordata; class Amphibia; order Gymnophiona; family Rhinatrematidae; genus Rhinatrema; species Rhinatrema bivittatum. The sequence continues at coordinate 47,992,693 of NC_042630.1, read as the reverse complement.
CCTAGATTATGTAATGAGCCATGACTACTGATCCAGTTATGGCCTCATCAGGAGCAATGAGGAGTCAAAGTAGGCTTTCGATTTAGGGGTACCCGATTATACTGTTCTTCCACCCCAGAGTATCACTGTGATGGGAGAGTGGACCTCCCCGTGGTGCACAGGTATATAGTCTGGTACATTTGATAGTTCCACCCTGGCATCCTATTAATACAGATCTTCAGACGCTCAAGTGGTATGAAGACCCCATCTACCACTATTGCCATTCACAATTGCCATGTGTGTGATGGTTTACATATGGATGAAAAATACTATTTTTCTTTACATCCTGCTGGCTGCCACAATAAGAACATAAGAACATAAGAAAATGCCATACTGGGTCAGACCAAGGGTCCATCAAGCCCAGCATCCTGCTTCCACCAGTGGCCAATCCAGGCCACAAGAACCTCGCAAGTACCCAAAAACTAAGTCTATTCCATGTTACCATTGCTAATGGCAGTGGCCATTCTCTAGGTGAACTTAATAGCAGGTAATGGACTTCTCCTCCAAGAACTTATCCAATCCTTTTTTAAACACAGCTATACTAACTGCACTAACCACATCCTCTGGCAACAAATTCCAGAGTTTAATTATGCGATGAGTAAAAAAGAACTTTGTCCGATTAGTTTTAAATGTGCCCCATGCTAACTTCATGGAGTGCCCCCTAGTCTTTCTACTATCTGAAAGAGTAAATAACCGATTCACATCTACCCGTTCTAGGCCTCTCATGATTTTAAACACATCTATCATATCCCCCCTCAGCCTTCTCTTCTCCAAGCTGAAAAGTCCTAACCTCTTTAGTCTTTCCTCATAGGGGAGTTGTTCTATTCCCCTTATCATTTTGGTAGCCCTTCTCTGTACCTTCTCCATCGCAATTATATCATTTTTGAGATGCGGCGACCAGAATTGTACACAGTATTCAAGGTGCGGTCTCACCATGGAGCGATACAGAGGCATTATGACATTTTCCGTTTTATTCACCATTCCCTTTCTAATAATTCCCAACATTCTGTTTGCTTTTTTGACTGCCGCAGCACACTGAACCGACGATTTCAATGTGTTATCCAATATGACACCTAGATCTCTTTCTTGGGTTGTAGCACCTAATATGGAACCCAACATTGTGTAATTATAGCATGGGTTATTTTTCCCTATATGCATCACCTTGCACTTATCCACATTAAATTTCATTTGCCATTTGGATGCCCAATTTTCCAGTCTCACAAGGTCTTCCTGCAATTTCTCACAATCTGCTTGTGATTTAACTACTCTGAACAATTTTGTGTCATCTGCAAATTTGATTATCTCACTTGTCGTATTTCTTTCCAGATCATTTATAAATATATTGAAAAGTAATGGTCCCAATACAGATCCCTGAGGCACTCCACTGTCCACTCCCTTCCACTGAGAAAATTGTCCCTTTAATCCTATTCTCTGTTTCCTGTCTTTTAGCCAGTTTGCTTAAAGAAAGGACATCGCCACCTATCCCATGACTTTTTACTTTTCCTAGAAGCATCTCATGAGGAACTTTGTCAAACGCCTTCTGAAAATCCAAGTATATGATATCTACCGGTTCACCTTTATCCACATGTTTATTAACTCCTTCAAAAAAGTAAAGCAGATTTGTCAGGCAAGACTTGCCCTGGGTAAAGCCATGCTGACTTTGTTCCATTAAACCATGCCTTTCTATATGTTCTGTGAATTTGATGTTTCGAACACTTTCCACTATTTTTCCTGGCACTGAAGTCAGGCTAACCGGTCTGTAGTTTCCCGGATCGCCCCTGGAGCCCTTTTTAAATATTGGGGTTACATTTGCTATCCTCCAGTCTTCAGGTACAATGGATGATTTTAATGATAGGTTACAAATTTTTAATAATTGGTCTGAAATTTCATTTTTTAGTTCCTTCAGAACTCTGGGGTGTATACCATCCGGTCCAGGTGATTTACTACTCTTCAGTTTGTCAATCAGGCCTACCACATCTTCTAGGTTCACCATGATTTGATTCAGTCCACTTCAATCATTACCCATGAAAACCTTCTCCATTATGGGTACCTCCCCAACATCCTCTTCAGTAAACACCGAAGCAAAGAAATCATTTAATCTTTCCGCGATGGCCTTATCTTCTCTAAGTGCCTCTTTAACCCCTCGATCATCTAGCAGTCCAACTGACTCCCTCACAGGCTTTCTGCTTCGGATATATTTTAAAAAGTTTTTACTGTGAGTTTTTGCCTCTACAGCCAACTTCTTTTCAAATTCTCTCTTAGCCTGTCTTATCAATGTCTTACATTTAACTTGCCAACGTTTATGCTTTATCCTATTTTCTTCTGTTGGATCCTTCTTCCAATTTTTGAATGAAGATCTTTTGGCTAAAATAGCTTCTTTCACATCCCCTTTTAACCATGCCAGTAATCGTTTTGCCTTCTTTCCACCTTTCTTAATGTGTGGAATACATCTGGACTGTGCTTCTAGAATGATATTTTTTAACAATGACCACGCCTCTTGGACATTTTTTACTTTTGTAGCTGCTCCTTTCAGTTTTTTTCTAACAATTTTTCTCATTTTATCAAAGTTTCCCTTTTGAAAGTTTAGCACAAGAGCCTTGGATTTGCACACTGTTCCTCTTCCAGGCATTAAATCAAATTTGATCATATTATGATCACTATTGCCAAGCGGCCCCACCACCGTTACCTCTCTCACCAAGTCCTGTGCTCCACTGAGAATTAGATCTAAAATTGCTCCCTCTCTCGTCAGTTCCTGAACCAATTGCTCCATAAAGCTATCATTTATTCCATCCAGGAACGTTATCTCTCTGGCGTGACCCAATGATACATTTACCCAGTCAATATTGGGGTAATTGAAGTCTCCCATTATTACTGCACTACCAATTTGGTTAGCTTCCCTAATTTCTCTTAGCATTTCATTGTCCGTCTCACCATCTTGACCAGGTGGACGGTAGTATACCCCTATCACTATAGTCTTCTCCAACACACAAGGGATTTCTACCCATAAAGATTCAATTTTATATTTAGTCTTATGCAGGATGTTTATCCTGTAGGACTCTATGCCATCCCGGACATAAAGCGCCACACCTCCTCCCGAGTGCTCCTCTCTGTCATTTCAATATAATTTGTACCCCGGTATAGCACTGTCCCATTGGTTATCCTCTTTCCACCATCTCTCTGAGATGCCATTCCTTCCATGCCCTGCACTCCTTTCACTTCCATCCCCTCAACCCACCAGCTGCAGCCACTTTACTCTCGTCCTTTCTCTCATCTCCTGCACCCTTTTCACTCACATGAGGACAGAAAAAAAAAGAGAATGCTGTGGGTGATAGGAAAAGGGAAAAAATGAGTGGTCTGCAGGAGGAAGTAGTAAAAAGAAAAGCATGAAGGGGTTGGATGAATGAAGGAGAGACAAGCAGTTGTATTGGTGAAGGAGGAGCGTGAGAAGGTTGTAGGTGGAAGGAAATAGCAGGAAGAATGAGAGAACAGCTTGATATATGAGAAGAACAAGGGAGTGCTTAAGGGGCAGATTTTCAAGGATTTACACACGTAGGGAGGTTACATGCACTGGGCCTATTTTCAAAAGGCTCGGCGGCACGCATTAAGCCCCAGGAAATGTGTAAGTCCTGGGGCGTGGCATGGGTTGGGCTGTCCGGGGGCAGATTGGGGTGTGGCCAGAGGCCTTCTCATGGCCACTGTGCCGGGGGATTGTGCACCAGTAGTGCACACAAGTTACGCCTGCCTCTGGCAGGTGTAACTTGTGAGATAAAGGTAAGGGGGATTTTTTTTTTCAGGCTAGGGCGGGACAGGTAGGGGAAGTGAGGGGAAGTTGGGGAGGAAAGGAAAGTTCCCTCCGAGGCCACTCCGATTTTGAAGTGGCCTTGGAGGGAACGGAGAATGCAGGCTGGTCTCCCCGAGGACTCGGCGTGCACAAGGTGCACTAGTGTGCAACCCCTTGCTTGCGCTGACCCCTGATTTTATATCATGGGCACCGCTGCGTGCGCATGTTATAAAATTGGGCGTACATTTGTGCACGCCAGGTAGCGTGCACAAATGTATGCCGCGCACGTACCTTTTAAAATCTGCGCCTAAGGATATGAGTGGGAATTATATGAGAGGACTGCATAGGAAGAAATTAGGTATGGGACTATGTAAAATAATATTAAAGCACTAGAATTAAAGGGCTTTTGAGGTAAGGAGGAGGCACTGTGGGTCAGTATGGAACGAGGTAATATATATTCTAAACATGTGTAATATGCATGCCTCCATACATAGAAGCAATGGATAGAGATGTAATGAAGAAAATTCACAAAATTGTATGAAAGGGCAGGTGCTATTGCCAGGGGATTTGAATCTGCCAGATGTTATTAGGGACATGCTGAATGGGTTTCCTCTACAAGTACAGAGCTCCTGGATTCCCTGCAGGAAGAACTGCTCCATTAACTGATAATGGAGCCCACATGGGAAGGGGCAGTAACGGACCTGGTGCTGACCAATGTGGACATAGATTCTGATGTGGTAATGGACGAACATCTGGGATCCAGTGAAAACTGGAAGGTAGGGTTCAGTATTAGAGAGCAGGAGATGAAGGTTCATTCAATGGCGAGTGTCCTAGGGGTCAGGAAAACTCACTAATAAAATAGGGAAGTACCTGAAGGAGGTGTTAGCTGCTGGGGAATAATTAGTGGAGGTAGAATAACAGAAGGCTAAACAAAATGGAGATATTATTAGGGCTACTAACTTTTTTGTTAGGAAAGTAAATAGAAAAAAGAGTCCGCTATGGTTTACTAAAGAAGTAAGAAAAAAGAATTTTCATAAACTGTAAGAGATCACAGAAAGTGCAAGACAGACAACAATAACTGAAAAAGCTTAGGAGCAGATTTTAAAACCTTCGGGCGGGCGTACATTTGTGCTCGCAACCCGGCGCACACAAATGTTCACCCGATTTTATAACATGCACGCGCAGCCCGCTGGTTTTCCCAGTTCCCTCCCTCCCCACCTTCCCCTCCCTTCCCCTACCTGTTCCGGCCCCCCGCCCTAAAGAACCCCCCCCCGTACCTTTCTTTTGGAAGTTAACTTGGGCGCCGGCAGTTGACCGGCGCGTGATCCCCTTGCACAGCAGCCGTGCAGAGGCCTCTGGCCCCGCCCCTTTTGTAAAGCCCCTGGACTTACACAGGTCCGTTTGAAAATAGGCCCAGCGCGCGTAGGTCTTTGAAAATCTGCCCCTTAGAGAAGGAATGCAAAGATTCAAAGGGAAGAAAAATAGCAAATATGATAATGGGAGGGAGGACTTTTTCTTTTTCTAGAATGTTAATGATAGAAAGAAATACAAAAGTGTCATTGTGAGACATGGGGCAAAAGGGATAAATATAGAGAAGCTGAGGAGGAAAAAGTAAAATTGTTTAACAAATATTTCTGTGTGGTAGTCACCGCAGAAGGCCCAAGACCAGGATCACATAAAACAAGCACATATAAGATTGGAAGTGAAGCAAACCTCAATTGATATTCAGAGTCGGGCGGATTTTAAAAGCCCTGCTCGCGTAAATCTGCCCGGATTTACGCGAGCAGGGCCTTGCGCGCTGGCGCGCCTATTTTCCTTAGGCCGCTGGCGCACGCAGAGCCCCGGGACGCGCGTAGGTCCCGGGGTTTTTCGAAGGGGCATGTCGGGGTGGGACTGGATGACGCGGCGTTTCGGGGGCGGGGCATGGCGTTTCGGGGGCGGGGCCGAGGGCGTGGCACCGGCCCAGGGGCGTGGTCCAGGCCTCTGGACCAGCCCCCGGGTCGGAAGACGGCACGCCAGCAGTCCGCTGGCGCGCGTAGATTTACGTCTGCTTCTCGCAGGCGTAAATCTAGGGACAAAGGTAAGGGGGGGTTTAGATAGGGCCGGGGGGGTGTGTTAGGTAGGGGAAGGGAGGGGAAGGTGAGGGGAGGGCGAAAGGAAATTCCCTCCGAGGCCGCTCCGATTTCGGAGCGGCCTCGGAGGGAACGGAGGCAGGCTGCGCGGCTCGGCGCATGCCAGCTGCCCAAAATCGGCAGCCTTGCGCGCGCCGATCCAGGATTTTAGAGGATACGTGCAGCTATGCGCGTATCTTATAAAATTCAGCATACTTTTGTTTGCGCCTGCTGCGCAAACAAAAGTATGTGATCACGCTTTTTTAAAAAATCTACCCCAGTGTGTTCATGAGGAGCTAACTGTACTTAACATAAAAAAGCAATGCAGCCAGATGGGATACATCTGAGGGTATAAGGGAACTTAGAAAAGTCTGTTTCAATGTTCTTTAGGTTTGAGAATAGTTCTGGAGGACTGAAGATGGATGGATGTGGTTGCTTTTCAGAAAAGTGGAAGTAAGGAGGAGGCTGGGATCTGCAAGCCAGTTGGTCTGATCTCTGAGGTGAGCAAATCAATGGAATTTCTGGTAAAAGAGAGGATAGTGAAGTTTCCGGAATCCAATGGACTGCAGGATCAGAGGCAGCATTCTTTTACCAAAGCTAACTCTCATCAGATGAATCTATCAATTTCTTATATTGGGAAACCAGAAAATTGTTTCAGGGGATAGAAATAGTAATAGTGTACTGGATTTCAGTAAGGCCTCTAACATGGTTCCACAAAGGTGACTTATAAATAAACTGAGCATGCTTGCTAATGGTCCTAAAGTGACTGACTGGGTTAGAAAATGGTTGAATCGGAGGCACCAAATGGCACTGGTTAATGACATTCACTCCAAAGAGGAGTATAAGGTATAAGAAAATGAAGATACAAAAATCAAATTCCTCAGATATATATTTGTGTTTGGTTACCATTCAAGGCATGAGATTTATGTTTATTGACCCCGCACATCTGAGTCTTTTATTAGACATAAAAGAGCTGGGTAGAGGTTTTGGGTAAAATGGAATAGTATACTCTAATCAGTATTATTGTCAATTAATGCATTGTTATATTGAAGAGATCTTTTTCCTTAATTTGTTTCAGTGTTCCTTATTGCTATTTAATTTGTTGGAAATAAAATCTCTAATAAAAGATAAATTACAAAAAAAAAATGCAATTCCTCATTATCCTTCATGCCATACTCAATATGTTGTCTTGTCACATTTTACATCACTCAATACTTTGCTCAATTTACTAACATTATCTAAATGTCTAACAGTGACGTTATCGGCATATTGGTATTTTATGTTAGCTCATATGCATTTCTAAAGAACCATATTTTCAGTTCCTTTTTTAAACTCTTTCTGTTATCAGACATAGTGACTCTAGAAGAGATTTCCATATCTTGGGGCCATTATGGCAAACATTTGGTCTCTTGTTTACATTAGATGTGTGCTCCGCGTCATAGGAACCTTTAGAAATCCTTTGTTTTGCGCTCTTAGGGCTCTCTGTGGTGTGTATGGTGACGCGTCACTCCTATTAAGCATGGGTTAATGTTGTTGATGATATTCAAAATTAGAATCAATACTTTACAATGAATTCTGGATTGTACAGGAAGCCAGTGCAGTGCTATCACGCGGGGTGATGTGGTCACATTTTCTTGTTCCTAGTAACAATCTAAATGAAGCATTTTGTATTAATTGTAGTGATTTTAGTAGTCCTGGGGGATAGGCCTAGTAAGACAGAGTGCAGTGTTTGAAAATATTAGTGTTTGTAAAAGTGCAGAAATCCTGTATTGTTAGCAAAGGTTTCAGCCAATGTAATATTCTCAGCTTGGAGTATCCTGTTTTAAGTAATTTGCTTACAATCTTTTTCATTGAAAAATTCTCATTGATCTGTATTCCTAGGTCTCGTACTTGATCTGAGGGTATAATGTTAGTTTCCTAGGTCTAGGGTTGGTGATTTGATTATCTAGGAATTTCTCCTTAACCACACAATTTCAGGGGGGGGGGGGGGTTGTGTTTAGTGTTAGTTTCAGCTGAATTAGTCTTTGTTGTATTGTCTTCATGCATGTTGGCAGAGTAGAGGTAGTTTTTCAAATGATTTGTCAAATGAGTTATTGAATTGTATGCCATCTGCATAAAGGAATAATTTTATTCCTAGTTACGCTAGTAATCTACATAGTGGCAACATATTAATGTTGAATAGTGTAGCCAAGAGTGCTGTTGCCTGGGGATACCTGTGTTGATTGGGAAGATGTCAGATATGTGATTGTCCACTGTGACTTGGAATGATCTCTCTGCTAGGAAAGACAAGAAGCATTTGATAACATTTCCATCTAAACCAATTTTCTCAACTGATGGCATGGAAGGGTATGGTCTATGGTGTCAAAGGCTGCTATTAGATATATAGGATTTATCATTATCAAACCCTTGTGGTACACTGCTGGTTGAAATGATTAGGGTATCTGTAGAGCAATATTTTCTGAATCTTAATTGTTTAGCCTATAGAATATTATAATGCATTGAAATATATATTTCAGATAGAAATACGTAAAACTCAGACCACATACATACCGCTTCTAAAATCTCATACCACACATTGATACTGCATATCATATTCATCCATTCGACATCAAATTATAACAAAATATGTTTTCTATATGCAAATATGTGCCAATAACTAGGACAGCATATATAGCCTTTAGAAATAATCACATATATCTCCCTTGAGATACAAATAAGACTGGATGGAAATCCAAGAAAGTATGGAAAACATGAAAAATGATAGAGTGAAGCTTGAAGTATGGTCTAATGGCTGGCAGCTATGATTTCATGTTAAAAAATGCAGAATTATGCATTAAGGGCCGGATTTTAAAAGGGTTACGTGCATAATTTATGCGCGTAACCCTTAAAAAATGCCCCTGCGCGCGCCGAGCCTATTTTGCATAGGCTCGGCGGCACGCACAAGCCCCGGGACGCATGTAAGTCCCGGGGCTTGCAAAAAGGAGCAGTCAGGGGCATGGCCAGGGGGCGTGGTGTCAGCTTGGGGGCGTTTTTGGGGCATGGGGGCGGTCCGGGGGCATGGCTGAGTGCCCCGACACAGCGGCCTGTGTCGGAGTCTGTCGCGGCAGCAGACATCCGGCACATATAAGTTACTACTGCCCGGAGGCATGCATAACTTCGCGGATAAAGGTTAGTAGGAGGATTTAGGTAGGGCTGGGGGGTGGGTTAGATAGGGGAAGGGAGGGGAAGGTGGGGGGAGGCGGAAGGAAAGTTCCCTCGGAGCGGCCTTGGAGGGAACGAGCAGCACGCTCAGGGCTCGGCGTGCACAAGTTGCACAAATGTGCACCCCCCTTGCGTGCACTGACCCCGGATTTTATAAGATATGCGCTGCTACGCATGTATCTTATAAAATCTGGCGTACTTTTGTTTGCGCCTGGTACGCGAACAAAAGTACGCGTGCTCGCTGTTTTTTAAAATGTACCCCTAAGGTTTCAAAAACCCAATGGAGAATTACAGTAGAGGAGCTGACATTTTCTTACGCATGAAGGATGGGTGGGATCTGGGGGTGATTGTATCTGATGGTCTTTAGATGGCCAAAGAGGTGTATAAGGCGATGTCAAAATATAGAAAGGTGAATGGCTACATAGAGAGAGGACTGGTCAGCAGAAAACAGGGAGATGATATTTCTTCTCTACCGCTCCCTGGTGAGACCTCATTTGGAATACTGTGTTCTGGAGACCGCACTATCAAAAGGATATAACCAGCTGGTGTGGATGGGGAAACTAGGTAGGCCGTATGTTTTTCTTTCTTTTCTTTCTTTTTTGCCATCATGTTTCTACATTTCAACAGCAAGCTAGACAGCATCTTTTAGCACCCCACACTGCTCTTCTCTCCCATCTCCTGTTCCTGTTACCTTTAAATGGCCCAATCTGGCCACAAGGACTAGAGAAGAAGGCATGCCTGCATCTTTTCTCCACTCAGAGACTGGGAATCTTGGCTTCTGCATGATATTCATCTTGAAAACCCAGAAAATAGTTAAGAACATAAGAACATGCCATACTGGGTCAGACCAAGGGTCCATCAAGCCCAGCATCCTGTTTCCAACAGTGGCCGATCCAGGCCATAAGAACCTGGCTCAGGCCACCATGGATATCGTGCCTGGACATAACAGGCTATGCAACCAGTTAACCCACAAGTTAGGTCCTCTGGCCATGTAGCCCAGGCTTAACTGGAAAATACACCAATCCTTGCCAACACTCCCACACCATAAGCTGCAGAGAGAGTGGAGTAAGAGTGTTCTGACGCAGTGTTTCCTCCAGTCACCCCCCACCCATCCCTCCTCCAACCCACACTGCAAAGGTGCAGAGCTGGGCATTTACATTGCTCCATCCTTTCCATCTCAAACACCCAAGTTCAATACAATGTCCATTCAAGGTTTTTAAAACTAAACAAGAAAAAGAATAATAGGCAAAGTAAACTAAAACTCAGAAGTTTATTTGTTATTTTTTGAGTTCCTATATTTGGGATGTCCCTCATCAATAGCAATCAGGTCCCAGAAGCTTTGACAGTCTTTATTATCAGGCTGATACAACAGCTGCAAGTCTGAGGAAAAAGCAACTGCGCCATAACTGCACACTGTAAGTCAATTCAAACTCGCTTGTTACAAGGTTTTTTCTGTGTTTAAGCTACATTATTGGGTTTCATTTAGGTATACTATTTATGGAGAGAGAATTTATTTTCGACAAAAAGAATAACGCTAGTATAGTATACATTAATCTTACTATCTGTAAGTAGGATATGCATTAGAGGGAATGGTTATTTATTTTTTTCAGGAAGCCGAAGTACTAGGGAATATCCAAAAGATTTTCATATAGAATATTTCAAACAAATCAGATAAAGTATTGCTTTTACTCAACAAGCTATGAAATGTTTCACTGAAGGATGTGACCAATGCATTTAGCATAGCTGAGGTTAAAAAAGAGTTTGGGGTAATTTACGGGAAGAAAAGTCCATGAACAATTATTAGCCAGATAGACGTAGGAAAACCATCATTTATCCCTGGGAATCGGCAGGAAGAAATGAATCTACTATTTTGGATCTGCTGGTTCCTTCCTTGCGTTCCAGAATGGTTACTGTCAGAGACAGGATGACTGTCTGATGGTCCCTTGATCTATTCCAGCATAATATTTCTTATATTACTGTTCTCGTCTAAGTTTTAGATGGACCCCCATAAGATGTGAACAATAAACCAGGATCTATACCGGGGATGCATTTCTATGCATGCTGACCTCAGATCAGAAATACTGAGTGAACTAAAAACCATTACTGATTGACTGTGTTTGAAAACTAAAGGCTTATTTTTTTTCTTGATAGTGAAATATGACTTCTGAATCATTTTTTCATTATAACAGAAAGAAAGTCTCTGCTATGCAAGGATATTTTGTTCTGTGTTATTTTTTTTTTTAATAAAAAATAGAAGTTGAAGTGAAGGATGTAATTTGTGGACTTGATATAAAACACACCATTAAAAAATAAATACCAGTTAGATAACATATTTTGGCTAGTTCATCTTCCTGCCTCTCTCCACTTTCAAAGTCCAAACTGGTCATGTTTTTTCTTTGCTCATTTGAATCTTTTACAGGTGCTCACATCAGAATCTTGCTTGATGGACTTCTGATTAAATCAGGCTCAGATTTACCAAAGTTATCAAGGTAAAATCATAAAAAATTCTCATCATTTAAGCAAATCTATTACTTGATAACTTTTAACAGCAATATTACCCAGACAATGTCACCATTGTGTAGAGAGGTGAGCGGAGCTAAACTGGAAATTTGAGTTGAAATAATATTGACTTCCAGAGGAAAAAAAAAATTGAAATAGATTGAGTATGAATGCTGGCTCAAGCTTCATCTCTTCTTTTTTTATCTTAAAACTTTTGTCTGATCCACATTCTGTGATGGAGAAATAATTAATGCATTGACAGTTCTGAGTACAATAAATTGGTTGCAGATTATTCCAATCTTTATTATGAATGATTTAAATATAAAAGTATGGCTCATCTCTGCAGTCCGAACTTTCGGAAAGCACTATCAGTATTGGAAGTCAAGCAATATAAAACTCTTAAAATAAAACGTGTGAACTCATGGGAAGTGATTTGTAGAAGGAAATCAAGCATTGTATGGACTAAGTTAGACTCAACAAATCTGAAGTGACTCATATTTTTTCTGAGGTAAACCATATAAAGAGAGTCCATAAGTTTGCAAAAGGAAATTGTTCTTTGTGTGGTGTTTTACGTTTCATAAATGTTCAAGGTTTTCCATATTTGGAATGAGGTAAGGGATTCGGGGTTTATCTTGAGGAGTAAAAAAGGGGTGAGCTTAGGGTTCAATAGGAGAGTTGTTCTGGTGTATATGTGCAGCCTTGTGTTTCTCCTGAGACAATCGCACTTTGAGGCCAGTTTTCCAAAGTCACTTGTCCATGTAAATGGCTACTTACAGGGGTAACAGGGCCATTTGGATATTCTCCCCTCACCTGATGTGCTTTCTGCTGCAATACACGTTCTGCTGCAATGTACATAACTTTATTTATTTTATTTATTTATTTATTTAAAATTTTTATATACCGGCATTCATGTTGCAAACACATCATGCCGGTTTACATATAACAGGGGTGTACAATGAACAGTTGAATAACCTATTAGTGTAGAAGGAAGCAGTTACAAATAACAAGGTAATAGAACTGGGAGAAGAGAAGAAAAGGGAGAGAATTAGGTATAGGTATTTACATTAGTAATAACATTTTTACATGTGGAAGTGGTAGATCTGGCTGAATAGAATTAATCGGTGTCCGGGAACGCTTTTTTAAATAGCCAGGTCTTAAGTCTCTTCCTGAAGGTTGGGAGGCTGGGCTCCTGTCTTAGGTCCGGTGGGATGGAGTTCCACAGAAGGGGGCCGGCTGTTGAAAAGGCCCGATCTCTCAAGGTAATGTGTCTGGTAGTTTTGGCTGGGGGCACTTGAAGAGATCCTCTGAGTGCGTCTCTTGTTGGTCTGGAGGAGTTATACATTTGGAATGGGACTTGTAAGTCGAGTGGGGTGTGTTGATGGATGGTTTTGTATATTATGGAAAGAGATTTGTAGAGGATTCTAAAGTGAACAGGCAACCAGTGGAGATCTTTTAGGATTGGAGATATATGATCCCTCCTTCTGGAATTTGTCAGTAATCTTGCCGCAGCGTTTTGTAACATCTGAAGGGGTTTAGTGTAGGAGGAAGGAAGGCCCAGAAGGATAGAGTTACAGTAATCGATCTTAGAAAAAATGATAGCTTGTAGAATGGTTCTGAAATCCTGAGTGTGGAAGAGTGGTCTAATTCTTTTTAGAACTTGGAGTTTGTGGAAACAGTCCTTGGTGGTTCTGTTGATGGAAGCTTTGAGGTTCATCCGGTTATCAATTAATACTCCTAGATCTCTCACCTGTGTAGTAGTTGGGATAGTTGGAGGATTAGAGATGGAAAAGTTATCTGGGGAGATGAGTAGCAGTTCTGTTTTAGAGGAGTTTAAAACTAGGTTTAGGTTAGACAGGAGATGTTTAATTTCGAAGAGACAATTTTCCCAGTGAACCAGTGTTTTTGTGTAAGATTCTTTAATGGGTATCACGATCTGGATGTCGTCGGCGTAGAGGAAATGTTTGAGGTTAAGGTTGGAGAGGAGTTGGCAGATTGGTAAAAGATAAATGTTAAAGAGTGTAGGTGACAGTGAGGAGCCCTGAGGGACTCCTATGGATGCGTCCATTCTTGAAGATTCTTTGTTCTGTATCTTAACCTTGAAGCCTCTGTTGGATAGAAAAGATTTAAACCATGAGAGTGCGGTGCCTGAGATACCTATAGAAGCCAGAATGGAAGTGAGAATGGAATGATTGACCGTATCAAAGGCAGCTGATAGGTCCAGTAGAATTAAGAGGAAGGATTGACCTTTGTCAAGGCCCATTAATATGAAGTCCGACATGGAGATGAGGAGTGATTCTGTGTTCAGTGATTTGCGAAATCCGTATTGTGATTGGAATAGGATTTTGTTTTCTTCAATGTATTCGGAGAGTTGAGTATTGACAACTTTTTCTAGAATCTTGGCTATGAATGGGAGATTGGCGATAGGACGGAAGTTGTTGGGGTCTTTAGGATCCAAATTGGGTTTCTTAAGTAGAGGTTTGATAGAGGCCAATTTGAGGTCGTCAGGATAAAGTCCTTGGGAGAGTGAGCAGTTTATGATGTCCGACAATGTTTTAGCGATGGAGTCAGGGATGGCCAGGAGCAGTTTGGTGGGGATAGTATCTAAAGGATGGGAGGAAGGTTTCATTCTTCTTATAAGAGTTTGTATCTCTAAGATAGAGATGGGTTCAAGTGTTTCCAGACCATTGTTGTTGAGGGATGACTGTTGAAGAGACTGGTAAAGAGCAGGGTCGGTGGGATTAGAAGGCAGATGAGTTAGAAGGCTGTTGACTTTGTTGTGAAAATGAAGAGCAAGTTCTTCAGCTTTGGATTGTGCTAGGTTGTTGGGAATCTCCTGTGGGTTGATTTGGGTGAGATTGGAGACATAGGCGAAGAGGGCTTTTGCGTCGAAGATTAAGTGGTGAATCTTGGATGCATAGTAGTCCCTTTTGGATTTAGAGGCAGTTGACTTGTATTGATGGAGGGTGGCTTTGTAGATGGATCGTGTATTGGTGCTTGGGGATTTGCGCCAGTCGCTCTCTTTCTGTCTTAGATTTTGTTTTAGCTTTCTTAGTTCTTCCGTGAACCATGGTTGTCTTTTGGAGGCGTTTGGGAGTGATTTTTTGGTTGTAAGCGGACATAGCTTGTCGGCTATGGAGTCTGTGATGGCTTTCCAAGAGCGGAGAGCTATGTTCGGGTTTGAGAGATCAATGGATGGAAGTTGAGAGGCTAGGTGGGAGCTGAGGTCTTCTGTAGAGCAGGATCTTCTGTATGGGAAAGATGGTGAGGGCCCTATGGAGGAGGAGGGTTTTTTCCATGCAGGTTTTTTACCTGCATGGAATGGAGATTTTCCCAGAGGCAAAGTAAATGCAGGAAATAAGCAGTGTGACTATTATTGCATTTCCAAAACAAGGTGAATAGTTCTGAAGGGGCGGCGGGGAAGGGGGGTATAAGAGCAGAGAAAGCAGGCGTAAGTCTCTGTGGGTGATTTTCTATTTCCAGTTTTCAAAGGAAAGGCTTGAATGTGCCTCTCCTTTCAGAACCAATGGAATGTGCTTGGCTAAAATTACCCAGGGACTTTAGCCAACATTTTCAGAGGAATCTTATGCAATACAGTTCATGTTGAAAATTTGGGGTGTTTGCAGAAACTCTGCCAGACTTATGCTCACACCTCCTCCAGAGCGGGTGGAAAAGGTTGCGGGTGTACGTTTACGCGTGCGCTTCTGAAAATCAAATATATGCATGCAAATAATTTCCCTGCCCACCTCCTCTCCTCAGTGATCATAAAAGTAAGCACTTAAATGATTCTGCTCCTCTTTTTATGTGCACAGCACCCTCCCCCAGGCAATTTTCAAAAGCCCATTTACGGACATAAAATTTGCTTTTACACCAGTAATTTCTTTTAAAAGTCAGGCCCAATGTATTTCAATTGCACTTTATGATTTATAAAAAGAAATCTGTTATTTCTATGTTCATCAAAGTGACATGGGAACTTCAATACATTACTCGACAATGGAAAAAAAAAACAGGCTATTCCTTCCAAAGTGCACTGAATTGTTAATAAAGAGGAGGCATTTAAAAAAAAGGCTTTTACTCAGGCACATCCAACTTCTTAATGGTTAAAAGTCTATCTGAGAAACGCCATTCGTTAATCTTGCTAAACGGTGTATCGGGGCTCCATGATGTGTGTACGTTTAGCAGAGTTACGCTGGGGCATCCATGGGGGGTGTAATTTGGGCACAGTTAGATGATAGATTTTGCACATATGTTATAAAATAGCCTGATCATGTGCACAGGTACCGCGTAAGTGGGGAGATTTTAATAGACAAGCGCAGACACCATTTGCAGTTTTCCTAATTCATTCCCAATTTACCCAGGTAAGGGATAGGGCTCTCAAACCTCCCTAGTTTAATAGCCTCCCTTCTCCCCTGTTAACTTTTAAAATCCCACTGATCTAACTAGTATTTTTGTTTTACAACTTAAACACAATCCATAGTAGAAGTAAAGTTAGGCAGCAGAGAACTTACTCACATACGTCTTGGCCAGGCCCCGAACACACCCAAGCCCCACCCCTTTTCCAAAACCTTTCATTTGTGTGAGTAGTGTTGTGGAGCACTAGGAGAGCGATTCCACTCCTGGGAGATGTGTGTCCTCGGGCCATGGCTCGACCCCAGAGGGACTCTGAAGAGGTGCCGCGGGAGGCGTGGCATGCCCGAGCATGGGCTGGACGGGAGCAAGGCTGGAGAGATGACTGGGAAGACAGGCCCTCCTCCGGACCTGCACGCTTCGAAGACCCAACAACGCAATGTTGGTCTTGTGAACAGTCCTCCGACCGTTCCCAGCCCTTTCAGACCTGCCACAGGGTACGGCACGAAGCGGCAGGCCAGATGGAGACCAGGGCAGCAAAGACTGGAACATGGATTCAGACGAGACTCAGGAACGACGTAGACTCAGGCATAGACATAGCCTCAGGAACGAGGTGCAGGATGGACTTAGGCACAGACGTGGACTCAAGACGAGGTACTGGATGCACAGAGGTGGACTCAGGAACGAGGGCTGAAGGAAGACATGGGCACTGTCCCTCAGGGCGCCCTAAGACCACCCGCAGGACTGAGTCGTGGACCACCCTGTCCCATGCGCGCCCTACTCATCCCAGGAAGGCTGGTCACGGACCACGCTGAGAGCGGGAGAGCACAGGGAAGAAGCAGGTTGCTGCACTCCTGGAAGCTCAAGGCAAGGTTTGCTGCACTCCTGGCAGCTCAAGGCAGATTCGCTGCACTCCTGGCAGCTTAAGGCAGGTTAAAGCATCAGGGTCAGGAACAAGGAGTAAGACAGACCTCAGGGCTGGAACAAGGACATCTGGAACAGCAGGCAACATCAGGACTGGAACACGAATACTGGAACAGGAGACACACCTCAGGGCTGGAACATGGACATCTGGAACAGCAGGTAACATCAGGACTGGAACACGGGTACTGGATCAAGAGACAGACCTTGGGACTGGAACAGCAGGCAGACATCAGGACTGGAACAGAAGGCAGACATCAGGACTGGACGAGGAGCTCCGACAGGGAACAAGAAACAAAGGACCTTGCAGAAGTGCTGGAACACGGACGACTCCTGGAACGAAGGATCTCAGGAGTGACCAACTCCTTGTGAAGGCAAAGACGGACTGGATGTTGAGACCATTTGTAGGGCTGAGGTGGACAATGCCCAGGGAGGGGTCAGCAGGGGGCCACACCTGGCTGACCCTTGAAGAGGAGCAGAGAGGCACGCGCCCGCGCCCTAGGAGGCTGGAGAGAAAAGCTGGAAGTTGGTGGCATCCTCAGCCACGTTAAAGGCCCAGGGAAGCAGCGGAGCAGCCCTGGACTGGAGTGGCTCCCAGCCGCAAGGACTGAAGCAGGAAAGCAGGAAGAGACAAAGGGCTGGCTGCAGGAACGGCTCCATGCTGTGAAGACAGCCCCAGGAAGAGAGGTAAGGCTGCAGGCAGAGTAGAGAGCTGTAGCAGGCTGCAGGCACCGGCAGGGACGGCTTCCCTGCCGGGCAAGGACCCTGGCTGAAGCAGGCACCGGCAGGGATGGCCTCCCTGCTGGCTGAAGGTCCCGGGATCGCAGCAGCACATCGGGGAAAGGCAGAAACAGCAGCAGAGGAGCCGGCCACATGGCAACAGCTGCGGGGATGGCCCCAGCTGATTCAAGGAGAGAGAAACAGCAGCGTCAGCGGCCCAACTGGCCGTGAAGGTAAGAGCCTGCCCGCACTCCTCGCGGGCAGGATCGCAACACGTAGAGGCAAGAACATGCATGGCTTTTAAAATCTGCTTGGCAAATGCCGGCTTGGCTTGGGCACATCTCCCTTAATTGATGCACGTGCCAGGCTATTAAAATTCACCTATTTGGAAATAGCGCATATATATATTGTGTTTTCCAATGCCAGCTTGTTTTTCCCAGCAAAAATTGAGCTCCCACAATAAGGAGGGGCAAGGTTTATGAGCCCTTTGTACCCAGGAGTGATTTCCAAAAGGAAAGTGCAGAGTTTTGCATCTACATGTCAAATTGTTTCCACAACTCCTTCATCATTTTCTGCACTTATACAGACTTTCCAAGTTTTCTTCTTCTTTCCTTTAGCTTTCTATCCATTCTGATTTACTACTTTTTAATGCCATCCCTTTCTATCAGTCAGTTTTCTGTCATAATCACGATCTCTGTCTCTTGACCCGATGTTTCAGATTTTCCAATATATCTAAATGTATTTTCACAAGGGAACATTTAAAGGTGAATTTTAAAAGCTGATGAGTGCCAGAACTGCAAGATATAAAAACATGTAGGGCTGGCAGATGCTGCATGGATTTTAAAAGCTGCCCAAGTACGCGCACATCTCCTGCTGCGCGAACAAAAACATTTTTCTAAAAAAAGGGGTGGAGCATGGGTATGGAGTGGGCGGGGAATTGTCATTCCTGGATTATGAAACCAGCACGTAAATGCATACAAACACTGACGCTTGCCAGGGGTCCCTTGTGCATAATTTTACTTCTCCTATGGATGATGTTTTGTTGCGGCAATGAAGACACATCAGGCAGGAATCATGGCAAAAAGGGAAGGGCTGAACACTCCCGTAGGTCCCCTTTTATTGTACATACATCCATAGCATACAGATGTGCCATCACATCATTGGCTCTCCTAGCCATAGCATACAGACGTGACATTATATCATTGGCTCTCCTAGCCATAGCATACAGACGTGTCATTAGACCATTGGCTCAGGGGGGTGCGTACAGATCATTCCATTGGCTGCTGAAGCCTATACCATATATGTGCCTGTCTTTTGCCTGCAGCTGAATACGTGGCAGCTAGGTATCCTTTCCTTAGGCAGTGAGGGTTAATTATAAGCTAGAGATTTAAGATGTGTTAGTCTTGCTGCATTCAGTGCAAAGGTCAGAGAGAAGGGAAGTTAGAGTTAACCCCTGACATGGCCTGCTGGCCATCAGGAGCAAAGCTCATAATTCCCCACATCTCACCTTTTCTGTTTTTATTTAAGCAGCATAACGAATATCTCTGTATCCATGCTTTAGACCCCTACTGAAACCTGCTATGCTTTGTGTATGGCTGGAGATGGGGGAGGGGGAATTATGGAGAGAAAAGCTGAGTCAGCGTGGTGTACCAGCTACTGCAGAGCTCTTGATTCTCCACATCACCCAGAGCTGGTGCAGCGTGGTGTGCCAACTACTGTAGGGCTCATGATTCCCTATTAAGCAGCATACAAGACATCTTTGTATCCAGGCTGAAAGCAAGGTTTCATTATGGATATGAGGTTGGGTATGCACTGAATACAGCAGCACAGGCAAATAAGTAAGACAACTACAATTATTATAATAGGAATCACCTTTGTGAGACCAGAAATATCAGGAAGCCAGGACCATAGCCAGTCCCAGGGATAAATTGGTGTTTTGTCTGAGAGTGGTGCATCAGCAGCCATGGTCTCCATCTGCTCTATGGTATGTGTGAGATTTGCTCTATAATCTGATATGTATACACAGCAATGAGATCCAATTAATGCACAAACACCAGCCTTTGAAGCTAAAATGGTGTCTAAGGATAGTTCTGTAATGCTACCTCTCTAATCTGAGAAACGTCTGTTGTGAGTAGTTTTAATGCACGGACTGTCTGATTAAATAGGGCAGTCGTCCAGTTAGCTAGGATGTGTAAGTCTCTGTAAATCATAGCTGTTCCCATTGGGGGAAACAGGCTTCTAGCTACCTGGGTTTCTGTATACTTATCTATGGGACTCTTGATCACCTCCCTTTTGTTACGGAGTCTTGCTTTATGTAAATTTTTGACTGCATAGTATGAGGGGAGGATGTAGCCTAGAGTGCATCTGCCTCTCCATCTGGGGGGAATGTGCATATATGCTCTACGCCCACATAACATCCAAATGTTCCCTAACTGGTCAGTGGACCATTTACGGGGCTGTTTGACTTGTTGTACCATTGCGGATACATATTCACACAAGTTAAATTGCCCATCTGAGAATTTTTCTCCTCTTTCACACTTTTTTGTTTCTCCCACTGAACATCCTGAGATCAGCCAATTGCACATATAGTGGGTAAAGCTATGCAAGTATTATGTGATATTTTGTGAGAATTCTGGGTGTGCTGTTACATTAGAGTATGATCTGATCATGACTTCTTTTAATATAATGGTTCGGCTACAATATGGATATTTTCCCACCTGAAGTCCCTTCACATCCCCTGGATCATAGTCCCAACAAAGAGCGGCAGTCTCTTGAATATGGCTGTCGATGGGTATTATGGTATTACCAACTGGAGAATTAAGGGGATAACCTCCCGGCCACAGGAAATTCATCCATCCTGTAAGATTAAATGGCACGGCATGCATCATTAGTCCTCCACGGATATGGGTTGGCATGTGTGTGCAGATCCAACAGTCTGTTCGATTCAACAGGTGTGAAAAGTTCTGTGCATCGAGGATGTACATGTTGTCCTGCCAGAGTCCTTGTTCGGAAATCGCCATAGCTGGAGAAATAAGGCAAAAGAGGAGGGTGCAGAACACAATTATTAATGAGTTGGTATTTAGACAAGAAATGACAGCTAGTAAGAAGTTTTCTCAAGGCCTTGCTGTTCCAAGAGTTGTGCAGATTGGTCAGATAGCGCTTTGATCTGTCACCAGGTCATGTGGTGCTGATTTTTGTGGGGAGTCCGGTTTCTGTCCTTCTGAGGGCTGTGGAGGTTCAGGGAGACGTTTGGGATCGGGTTCTGTAGACCTTGATGCCATGCCATCTTTCCAAGGCTTTATACAGCGGCTCGGAACCCAAAGTGGCCCTGTGGGGCAAGCACAGCAGCATATCCCTGTCACCATGTTAACAAAGGAACGGGACCATGCCAGACAGGGTTAGGTAACATTCTATACAAAATGGATGGCTGTGGGTGACTAACCCTTGTCTCACAATGATTATCCATGGCTGTGGTCTGATTTGAATTTGATATGTTTAGATGATTTAAAGTGAAAAATACTTTGTTCAGCCAGTCCTGTTTAGGGGGAAGTCCAATGGCATTCACTCCTTTTTGTTTGTGTTTGTCAAGGGCTATCTTAAGGGTGTGATTGGCCCTCTCCACAATGGCTTGCCCTGTGGAATTGTAGGGAATGCCAAATATGTGTTTAATGTTCCATTGTTGACAAAATTCAGCAAAGGAATGGCTGCTGTAAGCAGGGCCATTATCAGTTTTCAGAACAGAGGGTAATCCCATTATAGAAAAAGGTTTTATACAGAGATTAATAACATGTTTGGTAGCTTCTCTTTTTTGGGGTGTGGCCCATAGAAAATGTGAGAAAGTATCAATGGTTACATGCAAAAACGTCCAGGGGGCGAAGGAGGGATATTGGGTAACATCCATCTGCCAGATTTTGTTGGCACGTAAGCCTCATGGGTTCACGCCCATGGAAGGGGCAGAGGTGACTTGTGAACACTGGGGGCATTGCTGTACAATAGCTCAGGCTTGTTCTAGTGGGATATTAAATTGATTTGCGATAGACTTAGCATTTTGATGAAACATGGTATGGCTGTTCCAGGGTGTCACAGTAAGCACTGCCTGTTTTGTGGCTGCATCTGCAACCGCATTGCCCTCAGAAATCCATCCAGGGAAAGGCTGGTGGCTTCTGATATGGGCAATGTAAAGTTGGTGTGTGCGGTGTTGGAGGGCTGACTGCAGGGTAAGGAAAAGGGATAGCAGATTCTCGTCTAATGAAGGGGTTACATACGCTCCAGGAAGAGAAGAAGCAACATTACAAACATACTGGCTATCAGAAATAATATTTAAATCAGCATTCATAAACATTGCAAAGTGAGAATGACTGCAGCTAGTTCTGCTCTCTGCGCTGACTGCAGCAGCAAGATTAATAAAATTCTATGATGGGTGGAGGATGAATTCTGTTGTCAGGGCAAAACTTCCATAAAGGGAATGGGAAGAATGAAGTAAATTCCATAAATGTCATAGTCAATCTTTCAGCAAGGTGTATCAATTTTTCATTCATCAAGGTCTAATTGTGATATGTGTTTCTTATGGCTTCGGGTACCTAATATAGGAAAAAGGCTGAAATTCAAATTAATCATTTAACAATATGGCACATCTGGTAGTGACATCTGGTAGAATAGCACAGTGCCTCCTAGTGGATGTACCATCATCACTTTATAGATTGCAACCTGGAACAATAAATTCAATCAATAATACTCTGAGCTTAAATTCAATGTGGAAAATCAGAATACAATATCAATTAATTATTAGAATAGGAACTTAAACACGCTGTTCGCTCAGCTCTGTCTGCTATACGCTAAAGCAACTGTTACTACTATTAAATGTCCTTGTCAGTAACCTCAGTTCAGTATTAAAGAAATTTGAAAGCATTAAAAAGGTTCAGTATTGAACGTTGAGGGAAAAGAGGTTTGGATCAGCAGGAGATCTGATCTGTCTCGTGCCCCCCTTTGAAAGCTGCAACGCACAGTTTATAAAGATATATTGTATTTTTTTCCTCCTATTATTTTACTTTATTTGTTATTTTTGATTTTGTTTTTTATTTTTATTGTTTTTTTTAGTTAAACATTAATTTTTAGTTACTTATTTTTTATGCATTTTTTTTTAATGTTGTAAACCGTTTTGGTCAACCTTTGATTGAAAAGACGGTATAGAAATATTTTTAAATTAAATAAAATAAAATAAATAAACAGTTGAGGCAGATAATTCAGGAAGGAGAGGTATGAAGTATGTGTTGTGATAAAGAAATGTGTCAGAGATATAACAGATTCAGAAATTAGGGAGAGAAACTGCAGTACTAAGTCCCGTTTTTTCTTTTCAAAAGTTCTCCCTCCCCCCCACGAGTGGCAACCAAGAGTTAACAACAGAAAGACAGAGTGAGAGGAAGGGCTAATGTAAACAGAGGAGAGAACTCCATTCAATGAATCAATCCTTCAAGTCTAGAGGAACTGAAAAGCGACACTGTATAACATTAACTTAGTTAAACTAAAATCCTTATACAAGAAATGTACCAGCAAGTGATAACATGGCCAGATAACATCAATTAGAGACAATGAGACTGGCAAGGGTTTGCTGATCTCTTGTAAACAGATTCTATCTTAACCTGCTTTGTCCTAAAACGAAAATTGCAGTAAAAATACAAATTCTGTGCACTGGCAATGCAAGCAATTGCTAAAAATAATAAGGCTCAGAGTAACGAGGTCATTTTAAATGTGATCCAATTTAACTTTGCAAAAGGGGAACATTTCACATGAAATTTACACAGTGTCCTGTCCAAGTTTCAGTACAGTTACAACGTAAGGCTTTGCATTCACTGGATCTTCCTCTGATGTATGAGGGAACACTGCCTATGGGGAAATGCACTCTAAGTATGCAGGCTTCCTGTAACTGAATAGCAAAGCCCAAGATAAACATTCCTTCCAGGTTTGCTTTGTCTGCTCAATCACTTGGTTTATTCTGGTTTGTAATAGAGCATTGTATTGTCTTACCAGATCATTTCTTTCATGTTGGTACGGTTTTTGTTTGTAACGCCACTGTGATATCAGAACTGCAGCTGCCTGGCCCAAGGTCATATATGCTAATTTATTTGAAGACCTGGAGGCATAGTTACTGCTTATGGCACTCCGGGCAGTATTCAATTCAATTGCTGTCAGGGATCCCTCTAGCAACCCTCGGGTGTAAGAGGAATGGAACCCTGTCTCCTTGATGCTTGTGTGGAGTTCCCTTAAATTAGTATAAGGTAGTGCTGACCACTGATACTGAATCTCACCCTGAGCATTAGGCACCTCCGTGATGGGAAATGCTTGAATCCCTTCCAATAATTTCTCCCCTGTGAGATTTCCATTCACCTGTTCTAGGTGAAACCCCATGCAGACTGCAGCACATAAATCGTTACTGGGAGCGGCTGTTTGAGATGGTAATTTACCTGGACAAATCGGTGATGCAGAATCAATGACTGTCGCAGGCAATGGCAGCTGGGGGTGCAGGGAGCTGGTGGTTGGTGGGGAAGGGGCTTGCGGGTAAGGTGGAGGGAGGCTAGCTTCTTTGATTTCAGTGTCTTTAGTTTCCTGGGGTTTTTTCTCTGAGGTGGACGCAGAGGAAGCCATGGTTGGGGACGGTGCCTTGTGAGTGTGTGTCCCCAGATGTTCTATAGCTTCTGTGCATTTTTGCCAGAGCAACAATTGCCATATGGGAGCGTGTGGAGGCGTATGGAGACTGTTGCCTATCTTAATCCGATCTTGGACATCCAGAGTTCCAGCCTCAGGATACCATGAACAATGGCAGGCTATTTCACCTATCAATTTTTCTAAGTCCCCTAGTCTGACTTGTGCTATTTCTCCCCTGGTGACGAAATAATGATTCTTTATTATTTTCTGCAGTTTTTTTGCATGACACGTCTGCTTAGCTGACAGTTTCCCCCCCATACTCACGAATGTTGGGAGCAGACTCGCTGAAAAATACTTAAAAAATACTTACGATTGCGGGAGCAGGTCTGCTGTTATGGTGCGCACCTAGGCTGTTCCAGCCAGATGAGCAGGGGGCTTATCACGTCGCGGGTCACCAGATGTTGCGGCAATGAAGACACATCAGGCAGGATCCAAAAAGGGAAGGGCTGAACACTCCCGTGGGTCCCCTTTTATTGTACATACATCCATAGCATACAAATGTGCCATCACATCATTGGCTCTCCTAGCCATAGCATACAGACGTGTCATTATATCATTGGCTCTCCTAGCCATAGCATACAGATGTGTCATTAGACCATTGGCTCAGGGGTTGCGTACAGATCATTTCATTGGCTGCTGAAGCCTATACCATATATGTGTCTGTCTTAGGCAGTGAGGGTTAATTATAAGCTAGAGATTTAAGATGTGCTAGTCTTGCTGCATTCAGTGTAAAGGTCAGAGAGAAGGGAAGTTAGAGTTAACCCCTGACATGGCCTGCTGGCCATCAGGAGCAAAGCTCATAATTCCCCACATGTTTAAGTCATAAAACAAAACAAATAGACTAGCAGGGGTTTTAAAGGTCGAAGCTAACAGAGGAGAAGGGAGGCTATTTAACTACGGGGGGTCAGGAAGTTCTAACCTTTGCCTGGGTGAATTGGGAATGAACTGGTGAAACTGACAATAGTGTGGAAGAGAGCTCCTTTTAAAATATTGCTACGTACATGTTGGAAGCAGGATTTGCATGTACATGTGCATGCCCACTTTAAATTGTGTGCACATATGCGTGTGTTCAGCCTATTTTATAATATACATGCACATATGCATGTATGTTAGTATATGGCTGCATTCCTGGGCATGAGTTGGCAAATGTGCACACATGTGTGCCCATGCGCCTGTTTAAAATTTGCCATGCCTATGTTGAATGTAATTTTTTATTATATAATAATGTAATAAAGCCATGAGTCTCCTTTAATATACAATATATAAATAATGGGTGACAGTCAAATCATTCCAGTTGATGTACTATTCACTGCAACATGGTAATACACTCCTGGGATAGTCCACATGAGCTCATTGGCTGCACAAAGTATGTGGTTTTGGTCACATGACCAAGAGTTGTCCAGAGTCTAGATTACCATGGTATACTAAGAACATAAGAACATGAAATACTGGGTCAGACCAAGGGTCCATCAAGCCCAGCATCCTGTTTCCAACAGTGGTCAATCCAGACCATAAGAACCTGGCAAGTACCCAAAAACTAAATATATTCCATGTTACTGTTGCTAGTAATAGCAGTGGCTACCTATTTTCTAAGTCAACTTAATTAATAGCAGGTAATGGACTTCTCCTCCAAGAACTTATCCAATCCTTTTTTAAACACAGCTATGCTAACTGCATTAACCATATTCTCTGGCAACAAATTCCAGAGTTTAATTGTGCATTGAGTGAAAAAGAACTTTCTCCGATTAGTTTTAAATGTGCCACATGCTAACTTCATGGAATTCCCTCTAGTCCTTCTATTATTCGAAAATGTAAATAACTTATTCACATCTACTCATTCGTGATCTTAAAGACCTCTATCATATCCCCCCCTCAACCATCTCTTCTCCAAGCTGAACAGCCCTAACCTCTTCAGCCTTTCTTTAAAGGGGAGCTGTTCCAACCCCTTTATCATTTTGGTTACCCTTCTCTGTACCTTCTCCATCACAACTATATGTTTTTTGAGATGTGGTGACCAGAATTGTACACAGTATTCAAGGTGCGGTCTCACCATGGAGCAATATAGAGGCATTATGACATTTTCCGTTTTATTAACCATTTCCTCTTTGCCCATTTTATTAACCATTCCCTCTCTGCCCAGTACATGTGTGAGTCTCGGGTTCTAGCCTGAGAACTCTCATAAACACCTTAGCATATCATCCTACATTGTTCTTAAAGCAGTTTTCGGAAGCATTTTTAAGCATGTGTAATATAATTTCCCTTATACAATTCCTTAACCAACTCTTTTCTTCAGGCCATCTCCCAGACAGACTCAAAAATAACTCCTCTTACAAGGTTCCTCTCATCACTTAAATTTTAATCCATGCTTTATTCCAAAATGATGTTGCCATAGTTCTAGCACCCCTGCTTGTGAGTGTGTTTTTGATATGTCCCGATCGGAGGGATGAGAACATCTAGAGGGATGTTGGATTGCCTCTGATTGGAGAGAGGAACAACAGTGACTCCTGGAGGCTCCCTGAGATCAACTGAAAAAGTAAAGAGTTGCATAAACTGACGCAGTGATGAAAATATTCTAGTCCCAGACTATGGTGCCATTCCTGTAAATTGGCAGAATAATTTATTGTTGTTTGTGATAGATCCCAGGATATGTAATGTTGGGGATGCTTTCAATCTAATTATCTAGCAGTAGTGCACATCTAAGATCATGGAACTGATCCAGGATTGTTGCATGGATATCAAAATGAATCTCCTATTGAACCAACTTTATGGGTAGGAGAGTACACACAGTGCAAGCACAAGATGATATACTGGGTCCGATTATAGGTCCATCAAACCCAGTATCCAGTTTCCAGTGGTGGCTAATCCAGGTCACAAGTATCTGGCAAAATCCCAAACAGTTGGTATATCGCCTGCTGCTAACACTCAAGGAGATATAGTGGCTTTCTTCTAGCTTGTCTGGTTAATACTAGAGATGTGCAATCGTTTATCATGAATTAGGCAATTGCAACAAAATTGCCTAATTCGTCATGTTTCGGGGGCCCCGAAACCCGAAAAGGATTTTCCCCGAACTTCGGGGAAAATCCGTTTTTCGGGTTTGTATGGGGAGAGGGGCACATTTTTTTTAAAATTAAAAATCACCCCAAACATTAAGATTAACTATAATACAACCACCCTCCCCCATCCCGATCCCTCCCCAAGACTTACTAACATCCCTGGGGGTCCAGCGGGGTCCCGGGTTCCATTTGTCCCTCCGTGCCCGGTATGCCACTGCCAGCTGTGCTCAAAATGGTGCTGAATAGCCTCTGAACTACTATGTCACAGGGGCTACTGGCGCCATTGGTCAGCCCCTGTCACATGGCCATTGGCGCCATCTTGTGCTCATACCATGTGACAGAGGCTGACCAATGGCGCCGGTAGCCCCTGTGACATAGTATGGGAAAGGCTATCGGCGCCATTTTGATTACTGGCAGCCAACAACGAAATCGCTCCTGGACCCCCTGGGATTATTGACAAGCCTTGGGGAGGGTCAGGAGGCCCCCCCCAAGCTGACCAAAAGTCCCTGGGGGTCCAGCGGGGGTCCGAGAGTGATCTCCTGCACTCGAGCCATCGGATGCCAGGAATCAAAATGGCGCCGATAGCCTTTGCCCATACTATGTCACAGGGGCTATCGGCGCCATTGGTCGGTTGCTCCTACCATGTGACAGGGGCTGTCCAATGGCACCCGTAGCTCCTGTGACATGCCGTGATGAAACCGGAAAACGAGTGCAGCGATGGCTTCTGGACTCCCCGCTGGACCACCAGGGAGTTTTGGTAAGTCTTGGGGGGGTCAGGAGGGTAGGGGGTTTAAATTTTTATTTAGGAGGCCGAATAAAACAGATATCTGTTAAATACGTGGGGGGGGGGGGGGGGGTCATGATGCGTTTTGCCTCCCCACGTATTTAACAGATAGGACAAAATAAGTTGCGGATTACAAATACGTGGAAAACGGATGCACATCCCTAGTAATTCATCTGAAATAAATTCACATCACTAATGTGTATTCCAACCAAATTTTGGATTTAGACTCCGTTATGGATGCAAGACACCTACCATAATAGGAAAAATTAAAATTAATATTCTGTATTTTATAATGAAATGACATGGGAGAGGGGAAAGGTCAGAAACATGCAAAATTGATGTATTTTGTGTCTTTATTCATCCTCCAGCCTCCCTCAGAAATCAGAGACGTGTGCTCTTCTATCCTTCTATTGCTTTAGATTTCCAGGCCCATTAATTCATTAACTGTGAACTGCCTCAGCTCTTGCAAACTCTGCCCAAGATACTGATTCTGAGAACTGCGTCTTCACCAGCACCATAAGTTTTACTCTGCTCTTCCTCCTCCTGTCTATGCCTCATTTGGTGGGAGGGAACATGCAAAATGTGCATGATGTTAAATGATATAAAGCCAGTATCTGTTGTTTTTGATGAATCTGAGAAGAATCAAATGACTGAGGGTTATTAACACTGGTAGCCATACACATGACTGGGCCTGCCTGTAAAGTGAAAAATGTATCATTCATTTAACTGCAATGCATTAATCTCTTTCTTTCTATCCTAACAGATTCTGGGCACTGAAACAATGGAAAAGGAGAATAACACATGGAAAGCAGAATTCATTATTCTGGGCTTTAATGAACATTCACATGAGGAAATCTTAATTTATGTAATAGTTTTACCAGCCTTCTTTATCTCTATTCTGGGAAACCTTGGGTTTTTAACATTAATGTGGTCTGACCATCATCTCCACAAACCCATGTATTTCTTCCTCAGTAACCTGTCCTTTATCGATATCTGTAACATCACAGTCACTCCCTCAACAATGCTTCAAAGTCTCATAAATGGGAAAACATTAATTTCTTTCTCTCTATGTATGACACAGCTTTACTGTTTTGCAATATTAACAAATACTGAATTCTTCCTTCTCGCTGCCATGGCCTATGACCGCTATGTGGCAATCTGCAACCCTTTGCGATACCCACTCATGATGAATAAAAGGATCTGCATCTTATTGGTGGCTGCTTCATGGTTAGCTGGCGGTCTGAGTGAAGTTCCTCCAGTAGTTTTGATATCTCAGTTCTCCTTTTGTGGCTCCAATGAGATTAACCATTTCTTCTGTGACCCCAATGCACTGCTAAAATTATCCTGCAGTGATACTCAGAACTATAAAATACTAATACTTTCTGAAGGATTATTTGAGGTTGTTATCACATTTCTTCCAACTATATTATCCTACATCTTTATTATTGCAGCCATCCTTAAAATTCACTCTTCTGATGGGCAAAGCAAGACCTTCTCCACTTGCTTCTCCCATCTTACAGTGGTTCTCCTATTCTATGGGTCAATTTTGTGTGTCTACATGAGGCTAAATTCAATGCAATCTCCAGACCAAGACAAAATGTTTGCCCTCCTCTACACAGTACTCATCCCCATGCTAAACCCCCTGATTTATAGTCTGAGAAATCAAGAATTAAAAAATGCCTTCCAAAAACTCATCAATAAAAAATAATATGAAAGGAAACATATGAAAGTCTGCAAGGAACTAACACTATGCTGGTGATTTTTAGTTATTTCAATAATGAAGTGTAATATACTGTAAAAACTAATAACATCGAGATTGCTGATGCGTGGCCCGCCCCACCCCCCTCTCTTATCCCAAATATTTAACATGTGGTCATACAATCATGTAAAGCTACAAATACGAGGCACAGACTTTTTGTGGAGGAAGAGGCCATAGCTTTATTGAACTATTAACAATTGGAACAATCTATTAACTATTAACAATCTGGAACAGTATATGAGATGCACGAGCTGATAACTGTATATCTAAGTAATAGTACCGGGTGCCGCCTGCCATGTCTCCTAGCTAGGCATCTCCCTCACCCAGTCCCTCACCTTGCTCTTGCTAGCATGGGTGCCCATACCACAGGCCTACTGACTCATGCACCCACCTAAAGCTATGACATATAATAAAACACTTACACACTGCAACAGGTTAATAAAAACAAAGGAAGAAGCATAATTGCTGAAGTAAATTCATGACTAACTAACATAAGCCTCCTACCCCTTATTCTTATTGCTATTATTAATACGTGTTTGTATCTGGTTGCAAAGGGTGGGAGGGGGGGGGTGTTGTGCCATTGCCGCTGCGGAAAAGGGGAATGGTGGTGTCAGGGCTCCCTTTTATTGGCGCTGCAACGTGCATCAAGCGTGCGTCTCAGGCCGATGACGTCCGGGCCCGGCTCGAGCGCTCCAGAGGAGCGCATGCTCGGTGGCCCAGGGATGTCCTGCGCATGGAGGGAGGGGGTGAGCATACCCCGACCCAGCTGCATCGCCGTTATTGTCAGTGCTTTTGTGCATGGGGCGCAAGCCCTGGTATGAAAACCTGCTAAAATTTTAATCAAATCCTAGCTTGATTTTTCTTCATTTGGGATGTTGCTGGCTTGCTTATTTATTAAAGGGTGAATTTTAAAAGCTCTATGGATGGCCAATCCTGGAGATACGAGCGTCAATGGAAGACTCGTGGGGTGCGCAGATTTTAAGATATCCGGAGTTACGCACTTATCTCCTGGTACATGAATACTGAAGGTTTTGCGAAAAAAGGGTGAGTCTGGGGGTGGCATGGGCGGGCCTGGACAGCACCGGCAAGTGTGTGTCACGTAAAAGTGTGTGCCGGGATTGGACAACCATGTAACTTACTGCTGCTATGGACTGTGGGTAAGTATTTAAACAAAAAGATCTAGAGTAGTGGACTGATGTCAGCCCCGTTCGAGTTATGTAGAGGTGTATGACAAGGATGCCCCCTCTCCCCATTGCTCTACATCCTGTCTCTCGACCCTTTGTTAAGGGCGGTCCAGGAAGATTCGGGGGTGGAGGGTTTGCAGTTGAGGGGGTCACAATTTAAGATCGCCGCTTTTGCTGACGATGTTTTGATATTTGTGGTAAACCCAGTTGCTTCTCTTCCCAGAGTCCTTGAACTTCAAGCTCAATTTGGGGTTTTTTCAGGATTGAAAATTAATAGAGAAAAATCAGAAGCTATTGATATCCTTGGCTCGGTGAAAGGACTCTGGCCTGGAGTTTTCCCATTACGTTGGGTGACCTCAGAGATGAAATATCTGGGTATCCGTATACCGGTTGATGTTAATAATTTATATGATGTGAATATATTGCCATTGCTGAAAACCACGAAACGAAAACTTTCGGACTGGATGAACCTGCCGCTGTCCATCTCGGGGAGGATACAGTTGTTTAAAATGATTGAGTTGCCTAAATGGCTGTATATTATGCAAATGCTTCCCATGTGGATCTGGAAACCTCACATATTGGAACTGAATGCCGCCCTCCGGACTTTTATTTGGAAAAATAAGAAGGCCAGAATCGGCATGACTACGCTCATGCGTACTCAGCAAGAAGGAGGACTTGCCTGTCCCAACATTCATTTGTATAATGTGGCCACCTTACTCTGCCACTTACAGGACTGGATACGGGGCACTAGTTTCTTCATTCCCAGGGATCTGCTTCGGGATTGGTGTCACCCGCTCGATATTTGTAATCTGCTTGTCGCCCCTCTATCAGCCCTACCTGTGCACCTGCGAGACTTCCCATATATTGGGGCGTGTAGGATGGCCTGGAAAAAACTGTGCTCTCAGCTTTCTATATCTTGGAGGATGTTGCACTTTGCGTCAATATGGGGTCTTCCACAATTTCCTCCCAGCTGGGATTACTCTATTTTTCGTCAGTGGACAGAGTTAGGTCTTACTCACATTGAGCAGCTACTAAATCCTACAGGGCCCGGACTACTGGCCTTCGCTGACCTACAGGCACTATTTGGAATACCAAAGACCCACTTCTACGCTTACCTACAGATCCGCCACTTTATCGCCACATGGGAATGGACGACTGAGGCAGGGGCTTTGGGGGAGTGATTAGAGGTGTTCTTCCCCGTAACTCCTCATCGGACGTCCTGTGCCACTATGCTCAAGAAACTCGCAACCTTGAGTACACCGACCAGCCTGAACCACCTGACGGCCAGCTGGAATAAGGATCTGCAATGTCAGATATCCCCACGACAACTGGAAGGTTGCTTCCGCTCCATCGGTTATTACACTGACAATGTACAATTACAAGAAGTTCAATTCAAATTGCTACACAGAATTTATGTTACCCCGGTTAAAGCCTGCCAATGGAATATGTCCACCTCCTCAGAGTGCTTCAAGTGTGGGCCGATGGAGGCCAATCTCTGGCATAATTTTTGGGACTGCAGATTTATTTGCCTATTCTGGCATAACGTTTTAGCCTACTTGGGGAGGCTCTTGGTCTATGTCATTCCGCAAGAGCCACAACTATGTCTATTACATTTATCGAGCGATCCAAAGTTGGGGACGAGCGCCAGTGCAATGGGTCGTTTCCTGCGCAAAGGATTTCTATTAGCCAAGCAGACCATCTTGTCACATTGGATGGACAAAGACCCGCCGACACTTACTCAGTGGCACCTGAAACTTCATCAGATGGTGGTATATGAGCAGATAACGGGGAAGGCTACATCTTCACTTAAAAAACGAGACCAGTTCTTGGAAATCTGGAATCCGTATCTCATTACCCTGAATCAACGAGCAAGGAGTAAGATTCTGGACTTCTCCTCATGATATGGATCATATCTTCAGTATCCATTATTGCATGGACTAATTGCACGGACTACTTCTTACGAATTTTAATTTTAATTTTACTTTTACTTTTAATGTGTATTCCTTACCTCCCCCTGTTCGGGGGATTTTGAGTGGGACTTGCTGTTTTTTACTTGCATTGTCCTTTATTTTGTTCGTTTACTCCTCTATGGTATTATTCAAGATGCCTCTTTTCCATGATATCCTGTATTGGTTATGTATTGCTTCTATGGTGCATACTGATTTCCTGGTATCAAATGTATCAAATGTACGAAAATGTACGAACTTGGTCAAGGGGGCATAGCGGACGGGGGGGGGGGGGATAGGGGATGAGGGATGGGATAAGGGGGGAACTTGTAGGGGGGGATAGTACTTGGACTATGACTACATGAAAGTTTATATTACCTTTGTGCTTAATGGTTGTAATGTTAAAAACTTCATAAATAAAAGTTTCAAAAAAAAAAAATCTAGAGTAGTGTGTGGGGTTTTAGGGGTCAGAGCTGGTAGGGTAAAAGGGAGGCAGGTTAGTTGGGGATTTAGGAAGTTCACTCCTTTACAGGGGTGAACTGGGAGAGAACTGGAAAATAGTAGGGGTATGAATCGTGTGATCGATCGTCTTAAGGATCGATTTTGGCTGGGGGGGGAGGGAAATCTGATCGTCGTGTTTTTTTTTTTTTTTTTAAATCGTTAAAAATCGTAAATCGGGGGAGGGTGGGAAAACTGGCACACCAAAACAATCCTAAATCCCACCCCGAACCTTTAAAACAAATCCCCCACCCCCCCCCGAACCTCCCCAAAATGTTTTAAATTACCTGGGGTCCAGTGGGGGTTCCTGGCACGATCTCCCGCTCTCTGGCCACGGCTGCGTTAAGAGAAATGGCGCCGGTGGCCCTTTGCCCTTATCATGTGACAGGGCAAAGGTAGCACCGGCGCCATTTTGGTTCCTGGCTCCCTACGTCACGCGTGCAGGAGATCGCTCCCGGACCCCCGCTGGACCCTCAGGGACTTTTGGCCAGCTTGGGGGGGCCTCCTGACCCCACAAGACTTGCCAAAAGTCCAGCGGGGGTCCGGGAGTGACCTCCTGCACGCGGGCCGTATTGCCAATATTCAAAATGGCGCCGGTGCTACCTTTGCCCTCACTATGTCATATGGGCAACGGTCATATGGGCAAGTCTTGTGGGGGTCAGAAGGCCCCCCCAAGCAGGCCAAAAGTCCCTGGGGGTCCAGCGGGGGTCTGGGAGTGATCTCCTGCACGCGTGACGTCGGGAGCCAGGAACCAAAATGGTGCCGGTGCTACCTTTGCCCTGTCACATGATAAGGGCAAAGGGCCACCGGCGCCATTTCTCTTAATGCAGCCATGGCCCAATAATATCTAAATTCCCCCCTACCTTTATTGCAGGAGTTACGCCTGCCTCTGGCTCTGGCTGTGCCAGAGGACTCGGGACTTTCCTCCGGACTGCCCCCAGACCACCCCCAGATCGCCCCTGGCCCTACCCCCGGACCACCCCCCAGATCAGCACCACGCCCATGACCCCGCCCCCAGACTGCCCTTTTTACAAAGCCTCGGGACATGCACGTGACACCGAGCCTATGCAAAATAGGCTTGGTGCACTCAGGGTCAGGTTTTCGGAGTTACGCATGTAAACCTTTGAAACATTTTTTTCAAATTTTTATTTCTTAGCAAAGATCTAGAGTAATTTGCTGAACAAAGATGTATTGCTTTGTATTTTATTTTGAAAAACTGATAAATAAATAATAATAAAAAAAAATTGTGCACGCAGGTAGCTGATTTTATGACATGCATGCATGTTATAAAATCTGCACGTTGATGTGCATGCACCGGAAAATTCATGCAGTCTAAAAATCTACCTTTTATTTTGTATCATTGAGCATGATGGAGACCAATATCTGACTTGCATTTTCCAAACAAAAGGACAGACATGGAGAGAGAAAAGGATAAGCATAGGATAAACATTGCAGATCCCCAGGATGGAAATGAAGAAATGGAGTAACTTTAGGTGTTATATTTCTGCAGGGGTGTAGCCTTCATGGATCAGCTCTTACTATCGTAAGCAACTTGCTGGGCAGACTGCATGGACCATTTGGTCTTTTTCTTCTATCATTTCCATTTGTAACCTATTTTGAAATGATTGGACATCGCTGTGCTTTTTCCCATCTCCGGGACATTCTTATTTCTCACAAATACTCTCTATTGCCTCAGATATATTAGGAATCAATACTAAATCTGAAATTTAGCAATCACCCTAATTCTAGGGAGCATCAACACTTGGGCGATGGCTTATACTATACATTTTATGTCATGAAACAATTTTTATTAAAGGAAACAGAAACAACAGTAAAGTCGCAAATGCTTTATTACTTTGTTTTAAAGAAATCATACAACTAGGATCACTTATGGGACACATCTCGGGAGCTTTTCCTGGTTATTGACTCAATCTCTAAAATACCTACAGATTTAATTTGTTGGCATGACAAATAGCAATATTAGAAGTCTCAGAAACGGAACAAGCCTCACCTGCAACTTTGATTATTACTCTGGCCTTGGAGCCAGACAAGAACTGGTTGTTAAGGTTATGTTTAAGGCAGAGAAATGGTGTTTTTTTTGGGTTGTCGAAGAAGAGTGTTCCCAGATGTCTCGAGAGACACTCAAAAGAGAAGGAAGGATTTTCTTCTCTTGAAACCGCAAGTTTTGTCAGTAGGAGGGGCATTTTTCCTCAAATATCCTTGCAAATGCATAATCAAATATGCTAATAATACTTATATCTTGTTTGGGCCTGATGAAACTTTAAAAATCAGCTTCAAGGTGCTGCCCCAAGAACACACACACAGAGGTCCACTAATACAGACAAATTTAAGTTTATTATTTAATATTGAAAGCCAATCCTATAAGACCTCTGGAAGACTGAGAGTGAGGGCCTCATGTTTTTTTTAAGGCTCTCCCTTCATGTCTTAGCGTTTGTCAGTGAGTGCTGACTTTTTATAGGTAAAACATACAATGATCCCTAATAGGACTTCATAGACTATCAGGTACCACATGTCCTGTGTCCAAATCAGACAACCTATGTCTAAGATACCCTGGTCCCGCCTCCCATATTGAGATCCAATTAGGCCTAGGAAACCCACATGTCTGATGATTAGTTTCAGTAGGCCACGTGTCTGATGATTAATTTCAGTAGGCTTTTGTTATGTCACTCTTTCCAGTTTTTTGATCAGACTCCTAATCTCATGGGGATCTCCAGTTACACTGGGCCCCTCAAGTCGAGACAGTATTCTGTGAGAACATGGCTGGTCCATGTGTTCATTGTGACCTCATGACCCTCCATCATATCTGAATAGGCCTGAATTCATTCCAGATGTCTCCCAGAAGCCATTCAAGCTCGGGTCAGTCCGAGTTCCTTGTATGCCAGAAGTTGCATTTAGGTCAGAGACAGCAAAGGATTCTGGAAAGCTGAGTGAACCAAAGTCTGAGCCAAAGTCTTCATGTTAGTTTTCCCATATATCAACTCAAGCCCCCACAACTGACTCAATTTCTCACTGGGAAAACCCCGTTAATACCAGTAGGGAACAGTACTGCTTTAAGTCCCTCATAGAAATTATTAGTTCACTGTAGTCACTGTGATATTACCTCTGTAAGTAAAATAACTTTTATTGGAGTTGTGTTTTCTATCCCCCACATTCTGTGGACTTAAATTTAGAGAATATAATTTGTATTTGTTGAATATATGTTTCTTTTTTATTTTATTTAAAATATTCTCTGTGTTTTCCTACAAGAATATTCTTGTAAATCTTGTAAATGTTTGTTAAAATGCATAAATAAAAAATAAAAAAAAAAATCATACAACTAGGATTACTTATGGGACACACCTACAGATTTATGTTGTTGGCACTGACAAATAGCTATTTCACATCAGTCTTACCCTTAAGATTTCAGAAACAGAAATAATATACCTGACCAGGACTAACTAAATTCATTTTTGGTAATCATACAATTACAATCTCATCATATGTACTCAACATGAAAACGTACATTCAAAATTAGTAAAAAAGAAAAAAAAAAGGTTCCTCTGCATGCTAGGCAGGCTAAAGCCCCTTCACACTTCAGTACAATAATTGCTTTTTTTCTGCTATTGATTTCTGCATCTCCTTACACAAAGAGATGGTAAATTCCAAACTATCACTTTAGTGTACATACATGTGAATTTTGATGGCACACTCAGGGACGCGGGCATTTTTGAACTTGCAGATTTGATGACCTTCGGAGTGAGGAAACTCACTCAAAGATGAGATTTGTGCAGTGTTCTCTCCACCTAGCTTGATGTTACCCAGGTACAGAGTCCATCAAGCTAGGTGGAGAGAACACTGCACAATTGAGTGAGTTTCCTCACTCCGAAGGTCATCAAATCTATGCAAGATAGGCTCGGTGCACACAGGGGGGGGGTTTGGTGTAGGTTTTAGGGGGGTACGCACGTATCTTACGCGTGAACCCCTTTGAAAATCTACCCCTAAGTGTTTTTAGTATGTGTGTGGATGGATGTATGGATGATATTTTTTTTAAATATTAAATGTTAGTTTGAACACGTATTCCTTGCATAGATCTCCTGTTACACAAAAATCTTGTTGTTGAAAAGGGGCGTGGAATGGGTGTGGTCTGGGTTAGGTACGAGAGGGACATGGGCAGGCCAGGTCTGTAGCATGAATCCAGCACATAACAGTTACTAGGGATGTGAATCGTTTTTTGACGATTTAAAAAATTGTCCGATATTTTTGAAATCGTCAAAAATCGTTAGAGTGTGCGATACAATAGAAATTCCCCCGATTTATCGTGAAAAATCGTAAATCGGGTTAGTGTCCACTAATGGGAGTTATTTGGGAGGAGGGCGGGAAAACCGGCACACCAAAACAACCCCTAAACCCACCCCGACCCTTTAAAACTAATCCCTTAACTTCCCCCACCCTCCCGAACCCTCCCAAAACGTTTTACGAGTACCTGGTGGTCCAGTGGAAGCCCCGGGACTGATCTCCCGCTCTCTGGCCATCGGCGCCATTTTGGCTGCCACTAATAAAAATGGCGCCGATGGCCTGATAAAAAAAACAACCCTGTCACATGGTAGTCCTACCATGTGGCAGGGGATGGCCAATGGCATGGATACCCTGTCACATGGTAAGGGCAAAGGGCCATCGGCGCCATTTTTATTAGTGGCAGTCAACGGCCCGAGAGCGGGAGATCACTCCCCGTGCCCCCACTGGACCACCAGGTAATTTTAAAATGGTTTTGTGGGGGGGTTCGGGAGGGTCGGGGAAGCAAAGGGGTCATTTTTAAAGGGTCGGGGTGGGTTTTTTGTTTATTGGATCGAGCGCAGCCGATAAACAAAAACCCAATCGGGTTGGACGATAAAAATTTTAAGATTTGAATCGGAACCGATCCGATTCCGGTTCCAGTTCACATCTCTAGCAGTTACACCCACAAGCGCATGCCAGGGTCTCCTACCACATAACTTTACTTCTGTGCTACGGATGGCATGCAATCATGTAAAAAAAATAAAATGCTAGTCAGTAGGGGGTAGATTTTCAAAGGGGTATGCGCGTACCCCCCGAAAACCTACCCCAAACCCCCCCTGTGCGCACCAAGCCTATTTTGCATAGGCTCGGCGGCGCGTGCAAGCCCCGGCGCGTAAGTCCCGGGGCTGGCATGGAGGGGCGTGTCGGGGGCGTGCCGGGAGTGATGCGGCGTTTCGGGGGCATGTCGCGAATCACATAGCGTTATAGGGGCAGCGCCGCGGGCGTAGTTTCGGCCCGGGGGCGCTCTGGGGGCGTGGCCGTGGTCTCTGGACCAGCCCCTGGACTGGAATACGTAGCGGGGCAGCCGGCCCGGCGCGCGCAAAGTTACGCCTGCTTCCAGCAGGCGTAACTTTGCCGACAAAGGTAGGGGGGGTTAGATAGGGCCGGGGGGGTGGGTTAGGTAGAGGAAGGGAAGGGAAGGGAAGGGGGGTGGAGGGAACGGAGGCAGGCTGCACGGCTCGGCGCGTGCAGGCTGCCGATTTTGGGCAGCCTTGCGCGCGCCAACCCCGGATTTTAATGGATATGCGTGGCTACGCGCGTATCTATTAAAATCGCGCGAACAAAAGTACACGTGTGCGCAGATTTATAAAATCTGCCCCTAGGGTTTTAAGGGTTTAGGGTAAAAGGGAAGCAAGTTAACTAAGTGGATTAGGAAGTCCTTTCTGTGTAACTTTACTTCTGCTATAGATAATATGCATCTTATAAAATAAAAGGATCAAGCTGGGACTAAGTTGAGAAGGGCCCACATAATTAGCTGAAGTGTTCAGAAGCAGTGCAGTCCGACACACATCGCCCTAGTCCAAGGAAAATAATGAGAGAAGACAACTAGCAGAAGAACAGCGGTAAGGGCATAGGAGATCCAGAATAGCGCCTTGTGAAGAGACAGAGAAACGGAGTGCAAGCGTTGGAACCATTGAAAGAAAGTCAAAGTGATCCAACGGGGATGGTACAACCAAATGTAACAGCCCAAGGATAGGGACAGCTCAGGGGAACCAGAATCAAACTATTTCAGACGGGTTTAAAGGGTCTGAGGATAACTGAGGCCAGTGTAAGCTATCAAACCAGACTGTGGTTGCAGAACCTAGTTGTTAACTTGGTGAACTGGTGGATGAATTGGTAAACTGGGAATGGTGTCAGCACATGTCCCTTTAAAAATCCCAGTCTTATGTGATAGAATTGGGATTTGTGCACACATGCATGCATCCACTTAAAATTACTGCTGACACAGAGAAACTCGGCACAATTTCATGCCAAAACCAATATTCTATATATAATTTTATTTCACAAACATATCATAAATACATTTTATCACAAAAAATGCTAAGTGCTGCAAACAATACCCACATTAAAAATACTCACATCATACTTCCATACATACCATGCATACCACAACCAATATTCTGTAAAAAATACATCATGTACATTAACAATGCCAGTAACAGTTCTTATATACCCACAATATTACAACACATAATGGTTCTCTATATAGCTCATTGTTCTAACAGATACCCAGTATCTACTATTTGTAAACAGGTAATATCATATCATTGTATTTTAAATCAAAAGATATTATCAAATGTTATAACAGATACAAAGTATCTACAATATTTAAACAATTAACAATAACCTATTCAGGTCATATATGTTAGTGCAACCTCTGTTATACAAGACAATTACTGCTGACACAGAGGAACTCAGCACAATTTCATGCCAAAACCAATATTCTATATATAATTTTATTTCACAAACATATCATAAATATGTTTGTGAAATAAACATATTTAAAATTAGGCACACATGCACGTGAGCAGCCTATTTTCTACCATGCACATATGCATGCACATGTTATAAAAAGGCCGTGTTTCTCGATGTGGGCCGCCACATATGTGCACCCGCATGCCAATTTGAAAGTTACCATCCCTGGATATTCAAGTTGGGGGATAAAATGCCAAATATCTAGACATTTGTTTTTCATTTAAAACAATAACCAACTTTTAGAGAAGTTAGTCAGGGGAAGCTTTGCACATAGTATGAAAAATATACTAATAGTGGACACAAAAAACAGGAAAAACCTTTAGTATTTCTGGAGGATACTGGCTCCATACCATTTCAGAAAGCTTTAAGCTGTGGTTACTTATTCCAGTTGGAGCACTGAGATGAGAGGATCACCTTGCTGGTGGCTGAAAGGAATCAGTAAGTTTTTGCTTGGGACATTGTTTTTTTTTTAAGTATTGGGGCAAAGTTAACTATTTTGAAATATTATTTAGTATGTTTGTGTGTTTGTGCTTTTAACAGTCAGTAAGGCAGTGAATAAACAAGTTAGACTGTATTTTTAAATAGGCAGTCAATAAGGAAGCTAGTAAGCAGTAGGTAGTGTGTTTATTCTTAAAAGTCTGTTAGGCAGCTAGTAAGCAGAACTGAGTCTTTGTATTAAAAAAAACAAAGTAGCCAGAAGCTAGAAATAAGCTAGGAGCAGTGTATACCTAAGTAAAATGTTGAAAAGTTCAGCTCAGTTACTCACCTTGGAAAGGTGTTGAGGTAGTGTGATTTGGTTTGAATAGATACCAACATTTGTTAATCAAGAGAGCAGTGAGTCACTCTGGCTGACTAACTGAAGTTAGCAAGTAGCACATTTAAGATTAATCGGAGAAAATTATTTTTCACTCAACGCACAATAAAGCTCTGGAATTTG
Organism: Rhinatrema bivittatum; assembly: GCF_901001135.1. Lineage (NCBI taxonomy): Eukaryota > Metazoa > Chordata > Amphibia > Gymnophiona > Rhinatrematidae > Rhinatrema > Rhinatrema bivittatum. The sequence goes on along the minus strand of NC_042630.1, from coordinate 47,951,404 downwards.
TTGCCAGAGGATTTCGTTAGTGCAGTTAGTGTAGATGGGTTCAAAAAAGGTTTGGATAAGTTCTTGGAGGAGAAATCCATTAACTGCTATTAATCAAGTTTACTTAGGGAATAGCCACTGCTATTAATTACATCAGTAGTATGGGGTCTTCTTAGTGTTTGGGTAATTGCCAGGTTCTTGTGGCCTGGTTTGGCCTCTGTTGGAAACAGGATGCTGGGCTTGATGGACCCTTGGTCTGACCCAGCATGGCAATTTCTTATGTTCTAGGGATGTGAATCGTTTTAGGACGATTAAAATTATCGTCCGATAATTTTAATATCGTCTTAAACCGTTATGGAACACAATACAATAGAGATTCTAATGATTTATCGTTATAAATCGTTAGAATCGTGAGCCGGCACACTAAAACCCCCTAAAACCCACCCCCGACCCTTTAAATTAAATCCTCCACCCTCCCGAACCCCCCCCAAATAACTTAAATAACCTGCGGGTCCAGCGGCGGTCCGGAACGGCAGCGGTCCGGAACGGGCTCCTGCTCCTGCATCTTGTCGTCTTCGGCCGGCGCCATTTTCCAAAATGGCGCCGAAAAATGGCGGCGGCCATAGACGAAAAGATTGGACGGCAGGAGGTCCTTCCGGACCCCCGCTGGACTTTTGGCAAGTCTCGTGGGGGTCAGGAGGCCCCCCACAAGCTGGCCAAAAGTTCCTGGAGGTCCAGCGGGGGTCAGGGAGCGATTTCCCGCCGCGAATCGTTTTCGTACGGAAAATGGCGCCGGCAGGAGATCGACTGCAGGAGGTCGTTCAGCGAGGGTTCTGGCGCCTCGCTGAACGACCTCCTGCAGTCGATCTCCTGCCTGCCCTGGTTCCAGCCTTCTCCCACCTCTGCCTTTCTGGACATTCTATAAAAGCACCTAAGTCCCAAGGGCCTGGGTCCCTACAGCTTCCTCCCGGGGGTCCCTGGCTCCGGGTGAAGCCTTGCCAGGTTGTGTCTCCGCCTCCCGGCCTACCCTGTCTCCCTCAGTAGGTCGGCCCAAGGGTCCACTATCCTATCCAGCAGCATCTAACCACAACAGTTTGCAAGGCCATGGACTCGCGGAGGCCCCAAGCCTACAGGCCATCCCGGGGATGGCACAACATCTCCAGCAGCAACAGCACTGTATCGACACTCTTGCTGCCACCGTGGAATAGCTGGTCAGTCGTCTGGAGGCCGCTCCTCTGGACCCGCCTCCAGCTCCTTCTCCTGCTCCAGTACCCAGTCTGGCATCGGTGACTCAGTTGCCCACACCGACCCGCTATGCCGGGGATATCAAGACATGCCGTGGCTTTTTTGAATCAATGCTACGTGCGCTTCGCTCTTCTGCCTGCTCAATTCCCCTCAGACGCAGTTAAAGTGGCGTACATATTTTCGCTACTAGATGGCAAAGCACTCGACTGGGCTTCTCCCATGTGGGAGGGTCAGGATCCCTTGTTACAGAATCTTCAGGAATTCGTTCTCAACTTTCGCCTCGCTTTTGATGATCCTGCACGCCAGACCACCGCTGCCTCGGAACTCTTGCATCTCAGGAAAGGGACACGCTCGGTGGCGGATTACACTATAGACTTTCACACACTAGCTATGGAAGTTGGCTGGCGGGATGATTGCCTTAGGGGGATCTTCCTGGAAGGTCTTGCCAGCCGCATCAAGGATGTGTTAGCAGGCCGAGATCTCCCAGAGGACTTAAATGACTTAATTGACATCGCCGGCAGGGTGGATCGCCGCCTACAGCAGAGGGATAAGGAGACCCGCTCCTACCGTAGAACGCCACCACTGTCCTCGACTGCCACCAGAACTCCAGCACCCAAGGGACTTCCTGCTTCTGCCAACATTGGAGAGCCCATGCAGCTGGGCAGATCTCCACTAACTCTCGAGGAAAGGAAGAGACGCTGCTTGCAGGGTCTCTGTCTCTACTGCGGAGGCAAGGGGCACTTCCTCGCTAACTGCCCGGAGCGTCCGGGAAACGACCATGCCTGGGTTACACCGAGGAGCTACTCCTAGGCTTTGCAGGCTCAGCTCCTCAATGCACTTTACCAGTGACTCTTAAATACCCCGGTGGGGAACTCCAGATCCGGGCTTTCATTGACTCTTGTGCCGAGAGTAATTTCATCGTGGCTGATCTGGTGAACCAGCTGTCTCTCCCCACACAGCGCAAGGTTCCTCCCCTGCGTATCTCCTCCATCCGGGGCACACTGCTCCCTGGAACCATCACCTGCTGCACAGCCCCCTTGACTCTCCAGACCGGGCTGTTCCATTCGGAAGAAATCTCCCTGCTGGTTTTGGAACGGGCCGTGCACCCTCTGGTCCTCAGACTTGTGTGGTTACAACGGCATTCGCCCGTTATTCAATGGGACACCTTTCAGCTAACCCAAAGGAGTTTGTTCTGTTTTGATCATTGTCTACAGCTTCCACGTCCACCTAAGTCCTTGCAGCTGTGCTCGTCTCTCCACCTGCCTGAGCCATATCACGCATTCGCCGACGTCTTCTCCAAGGAGATGGCAGAGATTCTCCCTCAACACCGTCCTTTTGATTGCCCGATAGATTTGCTACCGGGCACCAAACCTCCCCGTGGCCAGGTGTATCCTTTGTCCTTGCCAGAGACTGCGGCCATGTCTCAGTACGTGACTGAGAACCTTGCCAAGGGCTTCATTCGCCCCTCTCATTCTCCTGCTGGAGCAGGCTTCTTCTTTGTGGCCAAGAAGGACGGCTCACTCCGTCCCTGTATAGACTATCAAGGCTTGAACGCCATCACCAAGCGGGATTGTTACCCGCTTCCTCTGATCCCTGAACATTTGGATCGCCTTCAGGGAGCACGCGTCTTCACGAAGCTAGACCTCTGAGGGACCTATAACCTCGTCCGTATTCGTCCAGGGGACAAGTGGAAGACAGCCTTTAATACCAGGGACGGGCATTATGAGTACTTAGTAATGCCCTTTGGACTTTGCAACGCCCCGGCCGTATTCCAGAACCTCATGAACGAGGTCTTACGTGAGATGCTGCACTCTCACGTTATTGTCTATCTAGATGATGTGCTTATCTTTTCCAGGGACCTGGAGACTCACCGCCACCACGTCACACAAGTTCTGCAGGCTCTCCGGGACAATCATCTCTATGCCAAGCTAGAAAAGTGTGTCTTTGAAGCTGAGGCCTTGCCCTTTCTGGGGTACATCATTTGTCCACGGGCTTCCGGATGGACCCCGAAAAAGTCTCGGCCATAACCAAATGGCCTCAACCCCGGGGCCTCAAGGATCTCCAGAGATTTCTGGGATTCGCTAATATTTATAGACATTTTATTCAACGATACTCGCATTGGGTCGCTCCCCTTACTGCCATAACCCACAAGGGGGCTGACGCCAAGAACTGGTCTGACGCTGCGGTCGAAGCCTTCACCGACTTGAAGGAGGCATTCCTGGCGGACACCTGCCTTCGCCATCCGGACCTGGCAAGACCCTTCATCATCGAGGTCAATGCCTCCAGTGTGGCCGTGGGGGCAGTCCTCAGCCAACACTCCGCTTCTGGACAGTTATTGCCTTGCTCATACTTCTCTAGGAAGTTTTCCCCTGCCGAGGCAAATTACTCCATCGGCGACAAATAACTGTTAGCGATCAAGCTCGCATTCGAGGAATGGAGGCAATGGCTCGAGGGAGCAAGATACACAACCACCGTGTACACGAACCACAAGAATTTAGAGTTTTTGTCCCAGGCCCAACGGTTAAACCCCCGCCAAGCCCGATGGGCCCTGTTCTTTAGTCGCTTTGATTTTACCCTACAATACCGTCCTGCAGCCAAGAATCTTCAAGCTGATGCTCTCTCACGGACCTCCATGTCCGAAGAGGACCGAGAGCCTCCACAGTACATCCTGGACCCTAGCAAGGTCCGTCTATCCGCACTGACGGTTCTCTCCCAAGACAGGACCGTGGTTCCCCGACGAGACCATCTAAAGACCTTGTGCTGGGCCCATGACTCCCTCACTGGAGGGCACGCCGGACGAGAGAGAACATTAGAACTCCTCAATCGATACTACTGGTGGCCTAACATCCGACAAGATGTTCGCACCTATGTAGGCTCTTGCCCCACCTGTGCTCGACAAAAGCCCGGTTCTGGACCTCCGTGTGGTCTGCTACAGCCTCTACCGGTTCCCACAGAACCCTGGACCCATCTCGCTACGGACTTTATGGTTGACCTGCCGCTGTCTCACGGTCAGACGGTTATCTGGGTCACCGTCGACTGTTTTTCCAAAATGGTGCACTTTGTTCCATTGCCTAAGTTACCCTCTGCGCCCGAACTGGCTCTTCTCTTCACCCAGCATATATTCCGGCTGCACGGGCTTCCTCAACACATAGTTTCCAACCGTGGGCCGCAGTTCATCGCACGCTACTGGAGGGCTCTCTGCAAATGCTTTAAGGTGCAGCTCAGCTTCTCTACTGCTTTCCACCCTCAAAGAAATGGGCAGTCCGAAAGGATGAATCGTTCTCTGAAAACCTACCTGCGAGCCTTCATCAATGAAAGGCAGGACAACTGGTCTGAACTTCTGCCTTGGGCCGAATTTGCCTATAACAACCAAGTACATTCCGCCACCTGACTCTCGCCCTTCCAGCTAGTGTACGGGAACAGCTGAGACCTCCGCTTCCCATCGCTACGCCCAGTGACTCCCCGGCCGCCCAGTTAACGGCCCAACAATTGCAGACCCTTTGGCAGAAAACCCAAGACAAGCTGACCCTCTCAGCGTCCGCAGCCAAACGAATGGCTGATCGCCACCGACGCCCGGCTCCCACCTATCAGCCAGGAGACCGGGTTTGGCTCAGTACGAAAAACATTCATCTCCGCCTTCCCTCACGGAGATTTGCACCCAGGTT